>NW_009717615.1:34070-58393 GCF_000703405.1 Apaloderma vittatum | reverse complement strand
CCATTTGGGGGGGGAAGAGGGGCTTAGAGAGTGCCTGTCCATGTTAGAGGCCGACCCAGCCCTAACCCACGACAACGGGGTACATCATCTCTGCAGGAGCTTGCACTAAAACACCATTATTTATATTTGTATTGGGTTAGGCTGAGCTAAAGTTAATTTTTCCCCATAGCAGCTCTCGCAGTGTTGTGTTTTGAGGTTTTTTGGTAGTAGTAGCTAGAAGGGTGTTGGTAGCACCCCAGTATTTCAGCTACTGCTAAGCAGTGCTCCCACAGCACTGAGGTTGTGGTTTTCCAACATTTCCCCAACAGTAGGCTGGGGGCGGGCAACATCTTGGGAGGGGATACAGCCAGACCAGCTGACCCAAACTGACCAGAGGGGTTTTCTGTACCATATGGCATCAGCTCAGATATAAAAGGGAGAAGGAAGAGGGAGGTGTGTGGGGGGGCATTTGCTATTTGTGTTTGTCCTCTGGAGCAACTGCTAGACGTACTGGAGCCCTGCTTGCTGGGAAAGTAGCTGGACATCGCCCGCTGATGGGAAGTAGAGAATAATTTTGTTCTGCTTTGCTTCTGGGTGCGGTCTTTTCTTTTGCTGTGTAAAACTGCTTTTATCTTAACCCATGGGCCTCTCATTATATCTTCCCTCTCCCCTGTCCATCTAAGAAGGGGGAGTCATAGAGCAGCTTTGGTGGGCTCCTGGCCTCCAATCAGGGCCAAATCATTACAATATTTCTACATTATTCTTTTATATAAATAATCTTTCATACAAACTGTGTCAAAACAAATGTAGTAGAGGCAAGATTTTTTTTTTCTGGCATAGAGTGGAGAATACATTATGACAAAAGAAATTGGAAACATGCAGCTGTAGAGTGGTTTTAAAGAAGGTTAGTCAAAATGGAAACAGTTAAACTGCAGAACTGAATGCCTGAAATAAAAAAAAAGCTCACAGAAGGAAAAGTGAGTGGGTCAGTTGATGGAGATCATAGGAGACTTGATAGGAATGAACTAAATTCTGGTTTTGTATTCTCAAGCATCAAAAAAAAAAAAATTGTTATGGACTCTCCTTTCTTGGAGGCATTTAAAACCCAGTGGGAAATGGTCTTAGCAACCTGATCTACTCAGGTCTGCTTTCAGCAGGGATTCAGACTAGAGGATCTCCAGAGGCCCCCTCAAAACCCACCCACTCTGTGATTCTGTATGGAATAAAGCACTGAGAAATTTAAATATCTTGGCCTTACGATTCTTCAGCTACATTAAGTTTTACTACACCTCTAATAATTTATTGCTAGAAGGTCTGTCACTTTTTTGTCTCACTATCTACATACGTTTCTGCCCTAAAGCAAGCAGCACATAAAATCTGAAAAGTTCCGAGTTGTAGGGTTGTACTCACACAAGGGACTACGGAAAGCCCACAGCATACTGACCTCTTTTCTTCCAGAAGCATACAACAGTCTATAAACACAGTTTCTTCCCTCCACTACCTGAGAGCTTAAGATTACCTCCACCAACCAAATGTCGGTAGAGTAACTGTGTGCTTGAAAGATTCCAATGAGTTAGTGAGAACCAAGCAGTCTTATATTTAGCATATATATACATATATGCATCTCCAGAGATTCAAGAGATGAAGTCTATCATGTTGTGTTGAAGTAAGGTGTTAACAGCTGATGGTGTTCCCTCTAGATTCAAAAGAAAACGTCTGCCTAAAACCTGTATTTGGGGTTCCCAAGCTGCGAAATGTCACTGTTGAGTTACTCAGAGGAATATATATTGGCCTTGACAGTCACTAGGAGCACGGGGTGACCAGGAGATCTGTTCTGGACACCTCTATCTGCAGGGACAATTCAGGGTTAAAAAACAACAGAAACAGGAGATGAGAAGCTTGCAGGGGCTTCTTGGATCCACAGGAAGAGACAGTGGAGCTGAGACCAACAGAGCACTGTGCAGATACGATGTGGAAAGCCAGGGGTGGTGAGGAAAAGAAGGATCACTACCTGGCTGTGTTAATAGGGATAGAAGGCAACAGAATCTGGCTGGCAGTTCGCGAGTGTTCACAGTGGGAAAGAGCTGAATATACAGCAGAGTGACAATCACATGAGGACAGAGATTTTTATGGATGACGAAACTACCTGCCCAGGTAACATAATGGAGCATATTTGGATCCGTCAGTTCAAACAATTGCCTCAAACCACTCTGGTTGAGAGAAAGCATATTTTTGACAGATTGCACAATAATCTTACTGCAGTGATCTCTGCTGTGCAGCTTGACAGAGGCCTTCTCTGAGCACTTCAGCTGATCATCTTTGCACTTGCAGGGAACCACGCTGGATGACTATCAGCTCTGCTTACCAAGGATTTCACTCTCTTCCCTACCAACTCCTGTGCTGAGGAATCCTGGCTGCTGAGTTTTGCTTAGAGCTCCCACACCCCCAAGTCCACACAAAGTCTAGGATAAGGCCATAAGAGCCTTACAACCAGAATGTGAAATTAAGCATCTAATTGCAAGTGATCCAGAGAGGGTGAGCGTGGCACCAAAGGTACGCTTACCTCCACGCCTGGGCAGCCCTGTGAAACCGTCTCTGATTCATCTGTTAAAGATGCTTTTATAACACTATACAATACTAAACACAATCCAGATAAACCTGGAAACGTAAACTCGAATAAATGAAATCATGACAAACTTCTACCAGTTTGATCTGTCATACTAAATTTTCTTAAGCAAGCAAGTGAAAACATTCCCAGTGAAAACGTAAAATCCACATTATATGGTTGCACATCAGTTTTGTTGTACTAATATTTAGTTTTCAGAATTAAAAAATAAAAAATACCATGGTGGAAATACAGCTAGACAGAACTTCTCACTTGAGGGATGATAAGTATCATAAGGTACCTACTTATAAATTAATATTTTGCAACAGATAGTACTGCCCAGTAAGGGTTTTGACAAAGCACCAAGTAGGATTATGCCCTATACATATTATGCACATTCATGATTCACAATCAGTCCCAGATTCGCTCTTAAATTTTTAGCTTTCTTCACACAATTAGAAATACTCATGCTTGATTTTTCATTATGCATGTAAATGAATGGAATGCTTATAATTACAGAGGGCATATTCTTCCCACTGTGATATCATCATTGCAATTTCTAATGCTTATAATAGCTATTTTTGAAACAAAGATAGGCTCTCTTTGTGCAACATTCTGCCTTACACAGATCAGCAACTTGACCTCCTCTTCTGAAAATGCTACCAGGCTACCCTGAAAAAACACAACATACCACACAAGTTGGCTCAACATCTCTTTTGCAGTTACTCCCTTACCAAAAGGACGACAAAGTGGCTTTTTTTGGCTTTTTGGTTTTGGGTTCGTTTAATTTTTTTTTTAACATTTCATCTTTGTTGATCCTACCTTCTGAGATGTCCATGGTCCTTTCTCTTAATTCTCCCACCTCTTGCTCCAGGTGCAGAGTCTGAGGCTAAGTTGGTTAAGTCTGTGCTATCTGTGCTATCAAGCTCGAGCACAAAGGAATCTCAGTAAATCTGGGATGGAAGATTTGAGGAAGGGGAAAAGAGAATATCAGTGTTCTACAACAAATTTGAGTGGATATCTAAGATATTTTTAAAAGCGCAAAACTGGGGAAAACAATGTATTTTTGGTAAGGAGAAGTATAGATTTTTAGGAGAGTAAGACTATAGGGTGGCTGAGAAAGGGATAAACAGCTGTGAGTTTGAAAATGGAAGATTTAAAAGGTAAGGAAAATGAAAATGGGGCAGGAAAATGCAGTCGGAGTTTCGTGCCAGTGTATGAGTATTATAAATTTTTTAACTGAACTGAATTCACAGACCATCCTTGGTATCAATATCAGAAGTTTATGGTCCTGAATTTACAATACTACCAGCAGACCACACAGGGAAAGAGGAGAGTTTCAACAAGGTAAGAAGATGTAAAGCAGTACAGAACATTACAGCTGGGAAATTCAAACAGTGATGATATTTCATTATCCAGTGAAGCTACTGTTAAAAAAACAGGTTCAAGAACTGAGATCAGAACTTTGCTAGATGATGAGACAATCATTCTGATCTTCTGCACTTACCTGTATGTTCACAGATATCTAATGAGGCTTTGCATTTCCTAAACAAATAAAAGGCATAGAGTGCAGTGGCAACTTATGGGTATGGGACAAGGAAGCAACACTTAAGGATACCCTGTCTCCTTATCTTTAGAAATAGAGGAATGTGTACCCTATGGCGGTACAAAGATAGGGACCATGAGCCCTCAGTCCACATTTAAATATTGATTAAGACTTTTTGTGCTGACACGTACAGTCTGGTTAAAGGAAACAAGCAATATTTTCAGTCAGGTAACTGATTTGTATGTTGCAGATTTTTGTGTGTATCAGGAGCTAGAGGAAATTTAATGGCCAGCTAGATCTCTTTTAAAGGCTAGCTCTTCAGGCAGTTGAACCTTATATAGAGGAAGAAGAATCATGTCAGCAGCTAAGGAGAGAACTTCCTTATGTCTTCCTAGTAGGAGGGAGTCTTCCCATAGCAACAGCTTCCAGAGCTGGTGGGATTCATCGACTGTTGCCTAAACTTAGATCTCCTTTCCTGCATACAGTTATTAGCTGTATTTAATGTTCAGTATTCAGCCATATTTGAAGTAGCTGAACACTAAACACAACCACAGGGTTTGCAGGAAGCAGGAGTATTTCTGATCATGTGGCACATCTGGAAAAAAAAATGGCAGATACATCAGCCTTTTGCTGGGTACGAAAAGATTGAACATCTTTTTGACCATTGTTTTTTTTGGTCTTTTGTTTTTTTTAACCAACCTATCTGATAATCTTTCTGTGCACAGTACTATTCCTCCTAGCTTTGATTTGATCCTTGTTCTTGTGCATCTATCTTTGACCTTTCTTTTTTAAATTTAGATTACGTAATATAGCCACCAGAATCAACCCATCCAAAACAGTGATAACAGACAATTCCACCCTCATAAATAGCCACAGCATATTACAAAAGGTTTTCTAGAAGATTTTATTTCAGTAATATCTGCGAGTTTAATTATAAACTAGAGAGAAATACGAATGAATTATTAACTCTGTACTGAAAACAGGTCAGTAGACTACATATTAATCAGGTTAGCACTAATTTACTCTAGGTGTCTCTATATGTTTTAGATGATTATACTAAAACCAGTGGTTTACTCCTAGCTCAGATACAACAGGTTTACTCGAGGTCAGACTCTCCTGGCCCTGTTGTCTTTAATAGATGTCTCTTAACCACTTCAGCTCTTTATCATCTCCAGATAAAAGGATATAAGGTAAAAGGGAAGACTTGTGGAATGAGGTAGCCAAGAAGAAAGAAAGTCCAAGACGACATGGACAAGCAGGTAGAAAGGTTCAAAGTAGGGTGAAGAGAAAGTTAAAGAGGCAACAAAAAGTGGGGGAGAAAATTTCCAAGAGAGGCAATGGTGAGAAAGTAGAACAAATACCATGAATTAAGAGGAAATAAGTGTGCTGGAAAAGCAATAAAAAGGAGTTGTCTTGTCATATGTCAAAGATCATTGCAATTGGAACAGAGATAATGAACTGACAGATAAAACTTACTTCAGAGGAAACTCTAATTCCTTTCCTCAGTTTGGATATTTTTTCTTTGGATTTGTTATTTTTTTCTTCAGAAAAGAGAGAAGGCATTTGGGGATTCAGGGTGATCTTTCTCTTTCAAGAAAAATGCTTCTTGGCAAGCTTTATGTCTCTTCAGGCAAAATCAGCATAAGACATTAACAAGCCTACACACGCACATGTGCACTATGACAAACCACCTAACAAATGAGCTTACTAGGACTCTTAGTACACAGCAGAAAACAGTGGCAGATTGAATGTGAGACACTAAAGCTCTAAATGGAAATGAAGCATGGCCAGCAGCTTTCAGAATAATCATGTGGCATGTGGCACTGCAATCTTTTACTTGCAAATCCTGCATCTTTTTTTTTTGTTGTCCTGCCTATTTTAAGGAAACAAGAACTACTTTGAAGTTTAACATTCATCCACTAGAAGAAACTGGGGTTTTTTCCCCCTGAGCACTACTCATGAGTATTGCTAGCTTTATAAGCATTTGCTGCTTGCAGAACGTGACTGAACTGAAAGGTTTAAGATCCGCACTGAATGCCATGCTCTGCATAGGTCAGACCAAGTTTTTGGTATGATTTAATGGCTATCTTTCAAATTAAATCAAAGCAGAAGTGACTCTTCATTTTTCAAATCTACATATGTTTATTTATCCTCTGTAAGAAATATTATTACATAGATAAGTTTAAGTAGTTTTTGAAGGAGTTGCCGAGACTATGCCATGGCATGTGGTGTGCAAACACAAGGAACTTTTCTTTTTGAAACATTATTTGCTACACTTAGTCACCCCGAAGTGTTTACAAGACAGAAGCCTAAAAGCTGCTGTACACTAACCTTGAACACTGTTCTTTTTCCTTGCTGTTTGAAGCAGAGGAATCGTAAGTGCTTTGCACGTGTTTAATACAATACTCTGTTACATTTAAATTGGAAAAGGAAATTACTGGGTAGCTAAAGTTAGTCATCCAAATGGTATTGGACATAAAGAAGGAAAAAAGGTTAAGAGAGTACATACCTTGCAGTTATTCAGCAAGGTAAACTGCTAAGAAATAGTAATTATGGTTAAAATATATGCTGGGCAGGTTATATAGTTAAAAGGGTATTAAAACAAAGAACAGAGGCAAGGAGGAAATGGTGATTTTTCTCAGCCAATAAACATTGTAGTAGCTGTATAACTGTAGTTACATCTCTAACATAGGTCACGCCAAAAAATAGAGTTCTTAGTCAGCTATGGACAGCTTTAAAATAAAACACTAAAATACAGATTGCTATTAAACAAATCGAAGACCTTAACGAAGTGAAAGGGTAGACAACACAACACAAGTTTTGAGAAAACAGCCAACTTACAAGCACTATAAGGTGTTATACATCAGGAAGTTCTTGCCCTAGTTTAGCACTTCCCAAAGAGTGGCTTTTAAAAGCAAATATTCGAGCAGTTAAAGCCCAAATCTGATTCTTCTGAGGCTAAAATAGAAAGACAATCCTTTAACGTTGGCGGTAGTTTAGAATTATTTGCCCTGCAGCCTGGGGAGAAGACCATTCTGGAACAGGTTTTCCTGACAGGAATTACAGCCCCAGAAAAATCCACATGGGAGCATATTTTTTTCCCACTCCCATTCCCCATTCCCCTGTGCCACTTGGCGAGACAAGGCAGAGGAGCTGGGAATGGAGGAATCATAGAATCATAGAACAATTCAGGCTGGAAAATACTCTTGGGATAATTGAGTCCAACCATTAACCCTACACTACAAGGTCAGCCCTAAACCATATCACTCAACGCCACATCTAAGCGACACTTGAACACATCCAGGGATGGTGACTCCACCACCTCCCTAGGCAGTCTATTCCAGTTTCTGACCCCTCTTTCCATGAAGAACTTCTTCCTAATGTCCAGCCTAAACTTGCCCTGTTGCAACTTGCAACAATTCCCCCTGGTTCTGTCCCTAATTACCTGTGAGAAGAGACCAGCACCAACCTCTCTACAATGTCCTTTCAAGTAATTGTAGAGCATGATGAGATCCCCCCTCAGCCTCCTCTTCGTCAAACTAAACAGACCCAGCTCCCTCAATCGCTCCTCATAAGGTCTGTTCTCCAGGCCCTTCACCAGCTTTGTTGCCCTCCTCTGCACTGGCTCCAACACCTCGAGATCTCTCCTATACTGAGGTGCCCAAAACTGAACACAATACTCGATGTGCGGCCTCACCAGCGCTGAGTACAGGGGGTCAATCACCTCCCTACTTCTGCTGGTCACAAAATGAAGTTGAGCCTGGAAAGAAGGGAGAAGGTGGGAGGTAGTTAAGGTTTTCTCTTTGTTTCTCACCAGTCAAGTCTATTTTAGTTAGCAATTAACGAAATTAATCTTTCTCAAGTCAAGTCTGTTTTGCCCATGACAGTAACTGATGAACCAATCCCTGGTTTTATTTCACCCCATGAGTTTTTCCACCCTGTTTTCTTCCCCTGCATTGTTGAGGAATCTAGGAACCAGATGAAGTCAACCCATGACAAAAGCATCTCTAAAAAGACCTTCAAAATGAAGAAATACAGCTAACTGGTAAATTCTTGTCTTTGTGATACAAACTGCATAACAGTTTTACAAATGACTGGAAGCCTGTCTATAGTCTTTGGAGTCTTAAGTGTCTCTCCCCATAGTCTTCAGTGGAAGAGAAAAATATATCTGGATGCATTTCAGACGCAGCTTGGATGGATTTAGCAGCCTCCTGAATCAAGCTTAACTCAGTCATGAACTTCCATATAAAGTGACTTAGGAAACAGGTTACTTTAATTACATGAAAAGTCACTGAAGTATTCATTTCTATTTATCATTGGGCCTCGCTAACAGACCTTTAGGTCTGTCAAGCTTTCAGCTCTCTTTCCAATGAATAACTTGGGAATTTAGGCAGGCAATCTGGAGAGAAGGTTACCTAACAGTTTGCAATAGATATTGTGACACCATACAGCTTTTTCTACAGTAACTTTTGATGATATATATCTCAGTCATTACAGAAAGAGCACAGTTTCTGAGAAACACGTAATACATTAGCTAAGTCTGCCTGAATCTTCTGTAGCTTGAAGCATTAACCTTTTTTTCCTAATTTTTCACTTGGGAGAAACAGCCTGCATGGTTTACAGCACCTCTCTTTGGTACTCCAAATCTGTCAGTCAGCTTCTTTTCACTAAAATGAGCAGTTTCTCCTAAATCAATTAGGCCACCTTTGGGTTGTCTAAAAAGGGTAAAACATTCTAGCCAAGATTAAGCTAGTTAAGTAAGCTATTCCATTAGCTGACTACTGGTCTTTACGAAACTGAATACTCACAGTCAGTTGAACTATGCCATTCTCATTAGCTCAAGACTGTGTATAGCGAATTTTCAGCAAGTTTTTGAGTGTCTAATTGCATGGCCATAGAGTTAAAAAAATATTTTGGTCTTCAAAGGTCAATGAAATATACTCAAGAAGTGGAAAAAGAATTTTCTAACAGTAATAATTTATATCCTAAATAAAATATTGAAAATTGTATTGTGGATTAGTACAATTTTCAGTAACATACAGCAGTTTCTTGACAATGCTTATCTTTAACACAGGAAAAAAACCAAACTGAACTCTTTATATCAGAATATTTTCACAGCTCTCCACACACCACAGACTGCATAAGACCATAGATATCCTCTTTGAAGAAGGTCGATTAGTGTAGGAGACAAAAGGCTTAAAAAAATATCTGCTGCTGTATGACTTGTCAGGTTGCCTGTAGGGGACAGAAGGTGTAGGTTTGCACAGAATATTCAGACTGAGCATGTAGAGTTTCATTTCAGATAAGACTAAATATAGTTTTCTAAATATGTCTACAGCCATTGCTGCTGTCTGATTTCCTACCATAACTAATGTAAATCTATAGTAGGATTCAACTGCCTCCACACTGGCATTCAGTCCTACCTGCAGTGCCTTAACATTTCCAAAATATGAGAGTGAAGCTGTTAGATATGACAAGGGAATTACCTGAGAGCCACCCTCACCTAGATCAGCTTATGGAAGCTACACTAAAACTCTACATTACCTTACCTGACATGAGATGATACAAAGTTTTACTTTGCTAAAGAGGCCATGGACTTGAGAAAGATTCAGAGCAGACTGAGTTGAGTTTAGAGCAAGCTGAATCACTCTAAGACACACTGATCTCCTCCAGTAAGTAGGACAGCATAAATACAGCTCACGTATAATGCAGGGGTTCTCATCTGGACCCAATTCCTACTCACTCTGACAGGTAAATGCATTGACTTCACCTCTCTTGGCCACATCACCATCCTCCTCTTTAATAGCCTATAGATGTGGCCGGGAGGGCAGCTCCTCTAATCTGAACAATAGACTCTACTACATGCATCAGGAGTCAGTACCTGACGGGGGCCTACAAGAAGGCTGGGGAGGGACTTTTTACAAGGGTCTGTAGTGATAGGACGAGAGGTAATGGGTGGAAGCTGGAAGAGCATAGGCTTAGACTAGATATAAGGAAGAAGTTCTTTACTGTGAGGGTGGTGAGGCACTGGAACAGGTTGCCCAGGGAGGTTGTGGATGCTCCGTCCCTGGAAGTGTTCAAGGCCAGGCTGGATGGAGCCTTGAGCAACCTGACCCAGTGGGAGATGTCCCTGCCGTGGTTAAGGGGGTTCGAACTGTCTAATCCCTTCCAACCCAAATCATTTTATGATTCTATGAAATCCTATACCTAGGTGAATAGAGCAAAGCGTAAGCTGCAACATAAGACATTTACAGAAACGCAAGACAAGGTTGTATCTATGCTCAAAGCATAGAGGTAAAATGAATAATGTCAGAAAAGCAGGTGGATGAAATCACCATTTATTTCCCTGCTCCACCGTGTTGCTTCTCCTGCTGCAGTGCACTTGCATGGGCAAGAAGTCGTCTCTGGGGTCTCTTTGACCCACCCTCAAAGACAGTCTGATCAGTCCCTGAAATAGGCTAGGAAGGCAGGTTTCTCTACAGCTAAAAGGACTGATCCAAATAATCCTGAAGGGTAAAGCTTTTAGGCTGGAAAAGGTCTTGAGAGCAGTTTGACGGATGGATCTTCAGCTGCTCTCTCACCATTTTTAGAAGCTATTTGGCCAGAGGAAAGAGGTTTCAGATAGAAAAACTGATTTTGCCGATGCATTTTGATCACTTACCACGCATTGTAGAGATGCAAGTTACAACGCAATTAATAACATCCCAGTAACATACAAAAATTTCCTCCAGTCATGACAACACAACTATCATATGCATGCTCATATACTCTCTATAGAGTCACAGCAACATCTGCTCATATGATAAATCTGTATTTCTCAGTAATACTCAATTCTTTACAATGTAATATCCCCAATCACTTCCACAAAATGCACCAATACAAAACTGTTGCTCTGAGAGTCTACTTTCTACAGGCAAGTTAATTACAAATCTAATAGATTACTGAGAGAATAACATTTAATTCCAAATGTTCTCTAAACCTGTTGCATGTAAATTAGTTGACGAGTATTTTAGCTAGAATATTGAAATTGCACTGGAATACTGAAATTGCATAGTACATGATTAAACTCCAGCCTAAATAACTTGCAGCTCTTTGGAAAGCTCTATCTGGATTTAAAAATAAATTATGAGGTTTTATCTGCTCCTTAAGAAAATGCAGATTACATTTTGTGCAGATTTTCACTTAATCTTACCAGTCATTAAACAACCAGTAACGGATATTTTATACAATTTTATAATCACAGTTTTGGAGAGGGGTTTAATTTATCTCCATAAGCAGGCTGACTTGCAAATGGGTCCCTATATTAATGGAATTAAATTTTAAAAAAAATCCAAAAAGTATTACAAAATATTTGTCTATAAATTTGCTTGTTTGACATACACTGCTCTGTGCTCAAACTCACCTATTAGATTTAATAAAATCATATACCTCAGGTACACCTCTGACAAACTGTCCTAAATCTTCACTAATTATTCTATGATTCTAATTACAGCACTGGAGACATATAGATGGAAGTATCCATCTGTTAAGTAAAATCACAAAATGGTCCGGAACACAAAAGATATAAAACAGAGATGGAAGTATCTTTTATCTAGGACATTGCACTGCTAAAAATACACTGAATTTTAATCCTGGATGAGGATTAAGGTTATTTATAATAAAAAGAGAAAGAGAAAGCAAGAGAGTGCACAGATTACATCTAGTCCTCATAATTACTTTGTTCTCTAGAAATTTTTTCTGCTACTTGTCAGTTTCTCAGGATGCATAATAGGTCATAAATCTTATCAAACTTCTCTCTGCAGTAAGATCTCTTTCTAGCCAAAATACTTCTGGTTTTGGGGTGACAGATTAGCCCCAGAATTCAACTTCCCAAATTTAGTTCTATTTAACATCTCCATATTATTTTGCAATTACAAAAACCAAAGGATTTTGCCTCAGCAGTGCACAATTTTAGCTGGATATAGTCTAAAACCTTCCGCATCACGTTTAATAATCCACCACATGAAAGGATCTTACACAAACGAAGGCCATAATGATTCAAGCTTTAAGACATAAATTCCAAGAAGAAATAAACTGACCAAGAGATGGATTTGGTGGGAGTAAGAGGCACACCTGGACTGCCAAATCAGCCTGTGTCTAAACAAGAGTGCTCTCGGGTCCCCAGGAGCTGGTGTCATTCTGGTTTTGTTGTGACCACACGGGACAGAGGTAGCCAGAGATTCTGTTCACCCAGTTCCCAAGACCTAAAGCCTTTCAGAGAAGGACGATGCATGATTAGAAGAAATCTCCCACTTTACTGGATCCCTTTAGAGGAGGTCTGTTCACAGAGAACAGGACAGCTTGTCTCACAGCAAAAAAACCAAGAGTATATCTAGAAAACGGACCATTGCTGGAAAAATCGATTGCTCAGATAAAACACACTTCCATCGGGCACAGCCCCAGGACAAATAGCTCTGACAGAGCCCTTTGCTTGGCCACCAGCAGTCAGCTCTGCTTCTTTACCACATCCCCTTGGGTATCCCACTGAGTAACATGCTCCTTGAAGCCTCTTGAGCCTAAAGAAAGGCTGGGCATCTCCCTGGAGGTCTCCAGCACATTCGCTATTCAACTCTCCCTCAGTGCTATTGAGAGAGAAACAACAGGACCAAAAGTGTGTTCAGTCTCTAAGGTTAAGCTTTCTTAGAGTATCAACCAGAAGAAATATCAAGGTTCATACCTTCTGGGTGAATTAGATGAAAGCTTAGATGGTTTTAAGTCTGTCTGCCCAGTACATCTTTGTAAAGCCTTTGTAAAATCACTTCTGCAGAGTCCCCCCTTGGAGTCTTTTCCTATGGCTGTGGCTTGGCTGTACCTCCTCACTTTCTAACTCTGCTGAGGTCTCCCTCAGCATAGTGCCAGTTCCACTCCATGCTCCTGGACAGCCCCTGCCTGGGTGCACCCACTCTCCACTTCAATTTATACTGCCAGATTTTATTTTTTTTCTTTAAATCCCAAATGAAGCTGTGAATGACAGAACACGAAAACCACCTCGGCCGGTTTGCCAATCGATGGCACATCATTATGGAGCCCTCCGTTCAGAAATATATGTGTGAATTTCAGATACATTTACATGTGGCATTCAAGAAATAGCTCAAAATGATGAATATCTGGGGTAGTGTCTGCCAGATGCCTCCTTGATTGATATGTCTGACATGAATAAATGCTGAGTAAGTATATTAACCATCTGACACAAGTACAGACGTTGCATGTTTGTCAACAGTAATATTAGCACTTTTACTTAATTTCTTTTTTCAAAGCATTGCACAACACAAATTCATTTCCAGTGATCAGACTCACTCTACAGATGGACATTGGAGAAGTGGGTTATATCCAGACCCACCTCACCTTCATACAGGTAGAACATGCTGGCTTCACATCATTCTCCACCTATCATGGTAGAATATTAATTTCAAAGAGCTGTAAATCCTTCCAAATAAATGACCCTATTCCCTAACATGTTGATACAATAAATACATGCAAGTCAGATTTCAGAGAAGTTAGACATGGAGAAATTAAAATGGCCTATACCAGTCACAGTCTCTGGATAACCACTTCTTTACTCCAAACTTCTGGTTTTTGTACTCTTTACAGACTGAAAACAAAACCTGTATGCAGCATAACTGAAACAGCTATATTTTCTATGGAAATATATTTTAAATTTTTCAGTTTTAAAGCTAAAACCATGAAGATACTTTTGCTACATCTTTTTTATTAACATAGTGTATATTTGCTCAATAGTTTTGTGTTCCACAGCAGAAAGAGTTATGTTTATTTAAAACGCTATATAGTGGTTTAGAAATCTGTAATACCAGCCATTTCTGCTGACAACTAACACATTATTCCATTATAGAAATGAACATAATGGATATGCAGTAAATGCACAATACCTCGCAAAGAAAAATGGCTTAATTTGAAAAGCAATAGGGCAAACTGAATTCAGAAATAATAATAACAACTGCAAATTCGATAGGACAATGAAAATTCCAGTACAGCTCTGGATTTTAAGGTACCATAAAGATAACAGTGTGTTATCAATAGTAGTGACATTGGATTTGCCTTGTCATCAAGAGGTAACAACAAATTCAAAGCCATTTATACAAATAATCAAAGGAATGGAAAAAGGAGCACACCAGGGAAAACTGAGACAATTAAATGTGCATAACATAATGAAAGGATGCAAGAACATTTCCAAATAAGTATGGTGACCTCTCAGTGGAAACCACAGGTTGCTATGTACAGGTTCTGCATGGATTTAAAGGCTGAGTTTGCTTTCTCCAGTTAGTAACTTTACCAGAAACGTGTTGAAGCCAATGAAGAATGGGAGGAGCCAGAAACAGATTCAGAGGGGTGACTATGCTTGAAAATTATCGTCTGTACAGACTGATCTACACAGATATCCTGCTAGTAGCTAACAAACCCGACTCCCAAAAATATCTGGAAGAGATACAAGCCTAAAATATTTACCTTGTAGGCCTTAAATATTTAATATAAGCCTTAGTATTTACTGAGAGCATTAATAATGAATCACCAATAATAATTTGCTTCTGAAAGGTTCCTGTTACAGGAGAAATCCCTTATTAAAGAAGAAATGCTCCACTTAAAATCAGGATTTCAAATGTATGTGTCACTATTATTAGAGCTATATATGAATCTTTTTGATGGCACAATCACAAGCAAAGGGTGATCAAATATTATTAATGTATTTCAAATCTATCATAATAAGTATAAGCAGTTAGAAAATTTGATTTTGTGCGTATAAACAGATAACTTCAGCATTTTTTTTAATTGGCTGATTCTTACATACATTTGACTAATCAAGAATGATCAGAATTGTGTCTGATTCAAACTGTTTATGTTGTTCCCTTTTATCTTACACCAGATATTCCTATATTAACATATTAAATTTATAGGATTATACTTGTTCATTTTCAAAAAAGCAATGCACTGAATAGACAAGGAGCAGAATCTACTATACAGTTACAGTTTATGGAATCACATTGATTATATAATGATATATGAACACATCACATGAAAGACAACGCTCTTCTCATGACTTCTTACTATTGTGTTGCACTGGTAGTACTTACTTTATTACTTTCTTTCTTCTTAAGGTGCAACACATACAAGAAATCTCAGATTTCAATTGTTAGAACTTACTTCCTTTACTCTTATTTTTAATACGTACCTGCAGTCAAACCTAATTAACTAAAAACATTCTCTTTCATGCAAGACCCTTATCCCACTTCTTTACTTACAGAGATTCAGGGCATAGATAAATACATTTTTGAGAGAAAAGTGAAAGATAAATTTCTAAATTGTTGTATTTTCTGAAATAATAGTTATTTCTCAAATCCCTAATATCATTTTTCCCTAGAATTTTCAAATATTCTTGGATCAACAAAGGCAAGACCCCAGTTAACACTGTTGCATTGCTCAGTAACATAACCAAGGGAAAAAAGGGCAACATCTGCTGACCCACAAGCCATAAGAAGTTTTAAAAAAATCAAACATCTACAAATCTTATTTTACAAAATCCTTAAGGGAAAGCATTCAAAATAGGAAGTGCACAGTATCACATGATACTTTTTTAATTTAATACTTGAAAATACTTTAAAAACCCCTACATTCCCTTAACCCTTTATTGCTACGAAATAACACACACCTGGAGAAAATAGCATCAGCCTGGGAAAAAGTGTTCTCTTGTTCAACTGAAAACACCTTATAAAATAGACATTGAAAAAATAAGAGAATCTGAAAGTCTTCTCCTGGGAAATACAAGAGATTTGTCATTGCAGAACAAGTTTCTATAGAAAATAATCATAAGAAACCTATCAGGCAACATAGCAGAGCAACCACTGTGATCAGCATTTTGATTTAATGCAATAAAGTCAATAGCTGCTTTTGTGTTTGTTTTTTTTTCTTCTTTTCCTTTATCTGATTAAACTTTGCTTATGTTATTCAGTTTATGTGATTTTGTTTTAAAAAAGTTTAAAAAAATCACACAGCCTCCACCCACTGAAAAAACAAATTTTTTTTGATTATTTTTAAAGTGTTCATGTAAGCAGACCTTGCTTAAGGTGTAAAACATCACAACACTTTATCTTTGAAATTTTATCTATTTCTCTTAAGACAATTTTTTGGAGTGGAAGTAATTATCACACTCAAAGGTATTGTTGACATTTTCTGAACTAAAAGAAAATAAATTCAAAATAATTTCCATATTCTTGAATTATTTAAATTGAAATAAAGATACTAAAAATACAATATTAAAAATAACATGTCCAATTCACTGCAGGGGATTAAAAGTTTGTTGTTTTGTTGTGGTTTTTTAGTTAAGCTACATTATACTGCATGGAGTTCCCTTTATTATCTATGTGGGGTCTCCACAGATCACTTGGTTTTTAACAGGAAAACCAGCCATGTAGGATTTGGAAGCTCCTTATCAGTAGTTAAGAAAGAAGGTTGCAGTAGCAATGTATTGTATTTTCTTGGTCATCAACTGTAAAATTGCATGACAAGTAGACAGTTGAAAATATTTGGCTAACAGGTAAACCTAAACATGGATAAACCAAGGAGCTGATTTAAAGCTGTAAAAGAGAGGAAGGAAAAAAAAAAATTGTCTAGTGACTCTTATTCAGTCCAGCCATTGAATGAAGAAGGTCTGATCTGGTAATTTCAGAGCATCAGCACCAAGCACCTGTATTTTTTGGTGTAGAAGAAGCAACCAGTTATTTTTGCTAGCTGGACACTGAAAAGCAGGCGTTACAATCAAACATGTTGCTTCAGCAAACTTAGTGAAGAACAAGCTCATTTTAAGGATTTAATTTAAAATATTTAACACTCAGACTTGTTTGAAACAGTTTGTAAAAAAACCAAATTCCCAGAAAACAGAGTAAAGTGCTCTACATCTTACTTGAGAGAGAACTGCTCAGTTTCTTGAACTTTTTTTTTTTCATGCCTTTTACTTCCATTATCTGCTGAAAGCAGCAGTTCCAGGGAGTGATTGCTGAAAAGCGGTGTTTCTTTCCTGATGCATACAGACCTCAAATCTTTTAGGAAACAAATTATGTAGTCCACAGAGAGAGAGAATTTATCTGCTATCACTTCATAATTTACTATATAATTTTACCTCCTTCTGATGGATTTTTTCTTTGGTTCTACAGCTATATTGGTCAGAATTTATATAAATTAGCCTTTTAATGGACAATTGGACATAAGAGTTCTGTGAAAAGGATGGAAAAACACTCCTGACAATCCAGACATTTTGTTCTGACAATATTAACAACTTCTGTTAAAACCATTAGTACACAGCTGAATTGCACGACATATGTCCTCAAATTGGTAAGGCTTAAATTAGCAAGCCATTATGTAAGCAAATTTTAAGCCTCATTTAAAGGTACTAAATGACAAATACCCTGTAAAAACACTTGGCATACAATTAGGGAAATGTTTCCTAGTTTTCCGTCTTTCTGAGTATCAATCAGGTAAATCCGTTTTCATATACCTATAATGTATTTTACATCCTGATTTCCTCCCCAGTTGTCCTTTAATATGTAAATTGAGTAAGCAAAAAAAAAAAAATTGAGTATGCAAACTGTTCTATTCTACACAACTAACATTTCCGAAAAACACAGGAAAATGGTCACAAGTCATCATTTGCTCCCAATTTTTTTGCCTTGAAATTTGATCAGAAATTGTAATCCTAATGAAATCTGTAGAAGGTAGACTGATTTCTGCGGATAAATATATAGCTTAATTTGAAATATGGATCTTCCGCCTAATTCTGTCATCATACAAAGTTCACTTGGTTCAATGTACTCACAGCACCCCAAAAAATAATTTTAATTCAAAGAAACCACATTTGCTTTTTCAAGATTGCTTTTGTACCCTAAAGATTTATCTCCTTTTCTATACAGAGAAAGAAACAGACCCATGTGACTTCATGTATCAGGTGTTTACAAAGGAAATGCATCTTTTTGCATTACCTATTAGGAAATACTAGGAAAAAGTGTTACAGAAATAACAAAAGGAGTAATAAATTTTTTTTTAAAAAAAAAATCATACTTTCAGGTGTTTTTTTGCTTTACAAACCACGGAAAAGCACCAGTCGGATATTTTGCTGGCTTCTCCACTGCCCAAACAACTCCAATAGTTCACATCAAAGGGGAGAGTGAATGGAATGAAGGAACTTAAACTCGTTGTCATTTTGGCACTTACAATACTAATATATGGAACATAACTAGAAGGACCCAGAGGGAAAGTGTAGGCACTCTACAAGGAACTGTCAACGCCTAGAAAGCATTATGCCAAATAAAAACCAAGGTGTCACTCCTGACAACTTTTCTTTAAGCACCTACATGACTTCCTTCTGAAATGCTGTCTTATGTGAAGTCCCGTAGTAATAATGTTCTGCTTTCTTTCAAAGTCTATACAAATGCTCAGTGCTCACAGTGAATCAGTTGCTGCATTCACGTAACATTTTTTTTTCTGGATATGAAGGTAATATGAAGGAAAACACTTGTACTTTTTCTGTACATCATACATTTGCCAACTGTTTTCAAAACCAATGATATTATTAACATTGTTAACACTGAATACGCTCACTGCACAACTACACTTAAGCCTGATTTGACATCTGAAAACGCTCCCATCAAATGCAGTCTGCCTGTAACTATATTAAAGGAGAGTAGGCTCAGGTGAGAAGTATGAAGAGCTAACCAATACTCAAAGAACACAGAAAATGTTATACACATATTTAGGTATGCATTTTGGCATGTTGGAGTAAGAATCATGGACAGTTATGTGCCTCATTATCTAGGATGTACCAGTTATTGCCAACTATAAGCATATTAGAGTAATCTCTTGGTAAACATGGGATGCTGACTAACCAGCACTACAAGGAATCAGTGTTTTGGGATGTCCTTTATTATTTTAAATGAGGAGAGAACATATAAAGTTCTGCTATATATTTTTTGAAACAGTCTTTAAAATATATTTGGTACTTACTTGAAAAAGGTCAAGAACAGCTTCAAAATATTACATTACCTATATCCCATTTAAAAGTATTTAGCTAGAAGCAAAAGTAGCAAGGGATCTCATACACTCCCCTACAGCCACAAGCAACTACGTTACATAAATCCTTTCCTAAACTTCTCAAATTTAACCTTTGCAATTTTATCAGGCTATTCTTCTTTTCAACAAGTCACATGAAGAAATTTCCCAAGGCTTTACTCTACTGTTTGCAAAAATCTTTTTCCAAGCCAAGAGCATTTACGGCCAAGTTACACCCATTCATACTAATGTATTCACTGTCATTTAGTTTGAAGGTCATTCTTACTGCTTAAAATTACTGTACTTGTACATATCAATTCCAGACTTCTAAATATTTATTATAATTGCTCTAGTTTTTGTCCCCCTAACCTCTCATATGAGCAGCTCTCCATTTCTTCAATCACCCTCTGCGTGACTTTCTTTGTGCCTATCATGGTTCGTATTTGTCAAAGATGGGTAACACAGAGTACACAACATCCCCAGTGAGGTCTCGTTACTACTAATTCTCCAACTCTGCAGGAACTACCTTTAATCTAGGATAATGTTTGTCTTTTCCTGGCCTTGGCACTTTGGTAGCTCACACTTCATCATCCTTTCTAACCGAGGAACCTCTAACTTGTAGGTATGTGGTTTAATATTAGAATAATCTATTGTGGTAAAAACTCACATGAAGAGAACAAGGTAAGAAGTCTTTACTAACATTAAACTCACCAGATAAAGAAGGATTTGTAGATTAATCAGGAGCTGAGCCACTGAAAATAATTAACCAATATTTTTCTCGTGTTGCTCTATGTAAATTATACCCATTTTTCTGCTTATATAAAGATGTTATTTGCTAGGTGTGTATTAATATTTTGGAATTAATCAATTCTATATTTTCCATTAGCTTTCAGAGACAGGCACTGTCTGTGTTCCTCACTCTGTGTTTCTCACACAATCAGGACTAATTATTGGATACTCTCCCTATGACTCCTATACCTTTTCAGTTATTAAAGAGTTTACTTCACCATCATCACAAGGTACAGAAGATATTTTCATGTATATTATCAAGTCATTTTTTTGGCATGTGGAAGTTTGGAGTTCAACACAACAAAACCTAAACCAAGGCAAGTGCAAAAAAAAAAAGAATATATTTAATTGAACTTAGGACAACCCAAATGAGTCAGATATGTCTTCTGGACAATGTCTTCAGAGCACTTTAGCACACTGTAGTCTATTTTCTGGGTCCCAAGTGACATTTTTCAAAGACGAACACCTAAGCTGTCACCTCATGAAAGACATGCTCTCTACTGCATGTGAATGCTATCAGAATTTCAGTTGTTTAGTAAAGTTTTTGTTCCAAACTGAAGTATGAAGGATGCCTCAAGCAGCGAGTCAAGTGACATTCACCTGGATTGCTCTCCAAAATCTAGGTGGCCAAATTGTACCTAAATGGCACTTTCGACACTTAGGTGTTTCTAGTCTTTTAATAGCTCCCAGTGCATGAGTGATGCATGGCTTTAGCTAAAAAAACAGAACAAAACAAAAAAATAGCATCAAGCTGAAATTCTATCTTAAGTGATTTAGATCAATATAATGGAAAAGTTCTGGAAGTGCTGGATTATTTCAGCACTTTGGACACAGGACCACACAGAAAACTGTGGAAGGAAGCTGTAGAAAGCTGCATTTCAAAGCCGTTAGAAAAACATCCACACTCTCCAAACACTACTGGCTTAGGAAAAAAACCTACTACAATATGCAGATGTGATAGAAACCATTTTTTGTGGGTGCCGCACAGTACTAAATTGCAGGTCACAGCTGTGCTGTCCTGCATACCATCACATCATTACACAAGCGTAACATCCATGTGTAAAGAACTACACTGGATTGTAACGACTTTACACCCATTTCAGCTGAAGAATTAGCTGAAGTTTTTTTTGAGTTTCAAAGTTGAAATCTGGAGTACCACCTCTTGCAGACCTGCCTGAGAAGACGGGGTAAATGGACACGCACTCTTCTGCTTAAGCCTTGCCAGCCCTTCCACCATGCACAGGGCGCAGAGGTGACTGGGAAAATACCCTCACCTAATTTCAGTCCAGCACAGGCATTAGTGGTGAGGATACCAGTACTTGATCCTGACAGTTTTTTGCAGATTTTTAAAATGGTAACCACACATTCACAAAGGATTCACTTCATCTTGCTCATCTATACTTATGTCTAGTTCTAAGAGGTTATACTTCGCCCATACATACTATTCCAAACGTAAGTTAAGAAGCTGACTTCACAAGTATTCCCTGACTTTCTGCTGCAGACAGAAGCCATGTAAATTAATCTAAAATTACAATTAACATACTAAATTAGATTTCCTGAAGCTAATGGAAAGGCCTTGCACGCAAAAAGTCAAATTGCTAACCAAAGGCATTTTTACAAAATATTATACACTTTATTACCTCCTCTACTTTTTAGCCTATTAATAATTCTCAGTTCTTAATTTCTTTTATTGCCCTAATTTTGACAACAGTCTTGGGTTCCTTGCTGGGCTACCTTCAAAGTGTATGTTCAGCTAGAGGATGGGCAGGGCCTGGGTGTTAGGATTCTTGTTCTTCCCCCCTCCCATCCAGATAATTTTAAAATTTCATTTCATTTTTTTTTACATTAATATGTTTCCCAGTTAACTAACAACATGATAATAATAAGTTATAAAAAGTATGGATTCTAACCACTTTGTCCTCCTTTGGGAAAGCATCCAAGGAAGCAGAATAAAAAGAGAGAAGAAAGAAAGAAAAAGAATAAAATAGGCAAGTATTAATAGACAGATTTCAAAGAAATGCATTTCTAATAGCCTTCTACAAAGAGATTAAAACATGAAATTTCAGAAAAAAAACTTTAAATAAAGATTACATTACTGCACATGTAGAAAACATGTTTTCCCACCCTAACCCACAGAAGCGTAAACAACATAACAAACAAAAGCCAAGTTACAATGAATGAAGACTTTTTCATTTCTATGACTTGAAACAGCAGGTAAAAAATAATATATTGAAGTTTCTGAATAAAGAAATGCCTATCATGTGCACTCTAATTAATAGTGTAACATAGTATATAAAAGTAAACTATATTGTCATAGACTTGCTCTAATGACACCACCTGCAGGTGATGTAATGTAATGCAGCCATTTATATTAAAATAGGAATTTATGAAATATATGAACATTTTTGTCCAACACATGTTATTTTTCCAGAATGTGATTTTAATGTAATAGACTCTCAAGTACATTATGGCTACAGAACAGAAAATTTCCAAAAATAAAGACAAAACATTTTTATTTTTTTTCTGAAGGATTTTTTTTCTGTTTACATGAAACTTCAGAGGAGCTCTTTGGCTGATATTTAGCTCAAAGAAAGTGAAAAGGCTCTCAACAGGTTCCTTTGTGAACATGATTATCTGCTACAAATCTGTGACCACTTTTAACTGAATTTGTGTAAAACTCTACATGCAATACACAGCTATTTGTAAAATGTTTTATAACATCCCATAGTCGTAGATGATCAGCAAAAACCCCAGTCACTGGATAGCAGACTTCTAAATACAGATCCTACTGCTCATATGCAAGGGAGTAACCAGTTCCTTGCAAGGGACTGACTGAACAGAGGATATTCTCAGATACCCTCCAGTTTTGTGGAAAACTACTGCAGCTAACTGCATGTGGATCAGAGGGAGGAAGATTTATCTCATTAATGCTTGTAAATTATCTGAAGGGTGGGTGTCAGAAAGATGAGGCCACACTCTTCTCACTGGTGTCCAGGGACAGGACAAGGGGCAACAGGCACAAACTGGAAAATAGGAGATTCAAGCTAAACATGAAAAAATATTTCTTTACTATAAGGATAGTGGAGCACCGGAACAGGCTGCCCAGAGAGGTTGTGGAGTCGCCATCTCTGGAGACTATCAAAACCCATCTGGATGTGTTCTGTGTGATCTACCCTAGGTGATGCTGTTATGGCAGTAGGGTTTGACTAGATGATCTTCAGAGGTCCATTCCCACCACTAACATTCTATGATTCTGTGATCTCACCTGCCTGAAAGTAAGATAACTAATCCAGATCAATTATTTTCAAATAAATTTAAAATTAAATGATGTAACACTACGACTGCAGTTGGGGTTTTCTTCTAACAACAACAAAAAAAGGCTGATTTTATGCAAGAGAACTCTATATATGTATAGGAAAAGCAGAAATTTAAAACTAAGAATTAGAAATAAATTTATCAATGTGCAGTTGCACCTAAGCAAAAGGGTTTGTTCTTTCATACTATGAAAAACAAGTGTTTTCTTCAAGACGTCACTCACAAGAATGAAACAGTATATATTTTTTTTCTAATTAACTCTGTGAATCCTAAGTATCACCAAAATCATTAAATACATTAGTCTACTTTATACATATGTCGTAACGAAGTGATGAAAGAAGCACTTAAGAAAAATGAAGCATGAAATGCCAAACTTAAAGTGAACAATCCACAGCATGACAACATCAAGGAGGCTTTTTTTTTTTTTTTTAAAGGTACACACCAGAGCACTTACATTGTTTGAGCGCAGAGAGACACGACCTCCACATCGAGCACAAAACTTGGTCCGGCAATAAGAGCATAAATGGCCACAACCATCTGCAAACTTTGTTTTATGACAGATTCCACATGTTGGAGCATCATCCTTGTGCTCTCCCTGGTAACGGCGGGCTTCTTCCCCTATCTTTCTTACTTGTTCTTTATAGCTTTCAAATTGTTGATGCAACCTCCTGCATAGATGAGAAAAAGATTTATATAGCAAGAATAGGAGGCAATACCACTACTGTGTATTTCTTTCAATTTGTAACTCGACCTAATATTTTTGGCATGTTCACAATAATAAATGTACCTTATGTCAAATACACACTCCACACAGATGACTGTAAAGGAGAATCTTGAAGGAAAAAAAAATCAGGCATGTGTATTTCCATTTGGTATACTTTAAAGCTTATAAGCAAATCATTTCACTTGAGCAGATACAAGAAGAATCCAAATATAAAGAGTTGGGGGGAGGAAAAAAAAAAGCAATCTTAAAGAGAAGTATCTACCACGTACAGAATA
>NW_009717615.1:30061-34039 GCF_000703405.1 Apaloderma vittatum | reverse complement strand
GCAGGAATGGCCTCAGCAAATCTGCATTGCTTTCTAAAGAACATTATTTATACAGCAGGTGTAAGAAAAAAATATAAATCAACCTTCAATTACAGTGTCACACTTCAGTTTTCAAAATCTAAATTACTAAAACAATATAACAGGAACGGCAATCACGCTGGCCCTGCAAGAATTGGAGAACAATTTTCTGTCAACTCCGTATTTTGATAATCTGTAGTATTGTCTCTTGTTAAGTATGAGAGACTACATCAGGTTTGCTGTCCCTCATTGCAAACATTTCTTCCAGCTTAGCTATAGGAATATATAGGAGTATTAGCAGCTATATAGATTCCAAAGATGAAAACTGGTGTTCAGAGAAACAGTGCTTCTTCTCCAGCTGCCCCAAACAGCAAACAGCCTGATGCTATGTTCACCAACTGGTTAAGTGTCCCTCTACCCAAAAGACCCATTTTCTCATCGCAAGCTCAAGCAAGATCATAATTGTATTACACTAATATTAACAATACTAACAGTAAAATTAATAATAATAATTTCAGTGATAAAGTCTTTCCTATTACTATATTTTTTGAGGAAAAGTAAGTTTTCCTGTTGGTTTCTATGAGGTTTTCTAGGCAAAGACGAAGTTTCAGTAGGGAACTGCCTAAAAGTCCAGGCACTTCCAAAACGGGCAGACCAGGTCCTCTCTTGCTCCTGGCTGCATGCTGTTACTACACCTTAGGCACTGATTTTTACATTGCCAGATCCCTTTCAGCAAGATAACTTGTGAACCTGAACCAAGAGAAAACCAATTTTCCTGTTAAACAACAAAAAAAGTAATTAAAAAAAAATTAAAAAATTATTTGCTATAATATTCCTTCTGGAATCAGTTCACTCTCAGCAGGGCACAGGAGACCTGGGAGGATGTTAGGACATAAGGTGCTGGAGCTAGAAATTAAAAGAATCAGTAACATGCAGGATCATTCTTCTTGCAGCAACGAGCAGCAAGCTCATGTGCCATAAAGTTTAATTTACCCCACCCTGGAGCTTAACTTGAAAGGATCATACTTCATGTGTTAACTATCTTACAATTCATCAAATCATAGAAGAAAGAAATATTTCTGTAGATGCACCAGGACAGCACTGCAACTCCTGACCTCTATTTCCATGAGCTGGAGCAAAGACCCGTCGACAGCCCAAGGTGGAGAATCACACGGGGCACATTTAACAAGGCCATCTTTTCGCTGTGCTATGTGGATCTCATAGGCTTTTCACCCACATTTCCAGATGTGGCTTCAAATCTACATCTCCATGGGTAACATTAAAAAAAATCACGAGCTAAATAGGTTATTAATAGAAACAGAGAACCTGGAGTTTAATACATGGTAACAGCTGATGTGTTGTCTATAGAGGTCTTGATGATATCCTTAACCTCCATGCTCTGAGCTGTCTAGTCCATTAATTGGTACCAAGACTTACACCATTTTACCAGTGTATTTCCAGTGAGGCAATTCCATGTTTCTATGGGATTTTGTGTGTATGTGTGGGTGTGCAGTGTACTTGTTTGAAAATAAAAGTTATTGGTGATTTGTATGAAATACTGTTTTGGTGGAGTATTTTTCCTTCACGATTATACCGAATCCTAGAAAATTATAATTCAACTTAATAAACAGGAATCACAATAAAATACAAGTATTCCATTTGGACAGGAATATCACTGCTTCAACTCTGCTTCTAACTCCATGAATTGACCAACACTCACACCAAAACCCATGACTTCATACGGGCACATCCTAGTGAGGTCACAGCAATAGCAGAAACTAAGAAGCCAAATAATCTATTCCCCCTCACTACAAACATGATGCATTATACTTAATGCTTTATGCTAATGAAAAACTTGGCAGGCATAGCACGGGGGTTTTTGTTGTTGCTGTTTTATTTTTATTTTTTACTAACCTGCTTAAATAATTTTTGCAGTATTGAGTAAAATGAGAAAAGTGGGTCAAAAGAATTAGGCAAATACTGGAGAAACTTAAACTTCTGTCTCCATTATTGGATTACACATATTATTTAACTTATCTTACACAGCTGCTCACTTACAATGCATAAAAACTGAAGACATTCAGGAATTTCTATAATAACCAGCTTAAAGAATGCAATTAAATACTGGAGAGGTCTGTAGGTAAATTTCTTATTACATCAAATATTCTATTAAAAAATGGAGCCATGGAAACTGAATTCAGTTCTCCTGCACTACAGCAAAACTAAAAGCTCTGACTGTTCACTAACACAGAAAGGAAAGATAACAGCAAGCACTGTCTCTCTTCCTGTTCTTCTCCAATGAGACAGCCTACATCTGAATTATTTTCAATCTCATACGAAGTATAGGAAATAAATTAATTTCTCTTCTGTCTGCACTAAAGGGTAGATGAACGGACTAGCAACTAAGCAGAATGTGAGAAGAGATTTCATTTCCTTATAAATAAGTATCATCTATATATTTGTTACTTTCAGTCCCTGTCAAAGTTTAAGGCTAATCCAGCCACTAAACTCTGAAAAACGCTCTCTGCAATCCCACCACCACCCTCCCATAGAAGGATAACAGGCGAATGGAAAGGAAAGAGACTTTGAGGTTGAAAAAAAACTTGAACGAGTTTAATAATACTAACAATAACAATGAAGATTGTGCCCCTGTACTTGGCACTGGTGAGGCCACACCTCGCGTGCTGTGTTCAGTTCTGCGCTCCACGGTACAGGAGGGACAACATCGAGGTGCTGGAGAAGGTACAGAGAAGGGTAACCAGAATGATTAGGGCACTAGAGGGTAAGTCTTATGGAGAGAGGCTTAGGGAGCTGGGGCTGTTCAGCCTGGAGAAGAGGAGGCTGAGGGGAGACCTTTTTGCTCTCTACAACTACCTGAAAGGCAGCTGTAGTGAGACGGGCGTTGGCCTCTTCTCCCTAGTGAATAGCGACAGGGCAAGAGGGAATGGATTCAAGTTGCACCAGGGGAAGTTTACATTGGATGTTAGGAAAAAATTCTTCACTGAAAGGGTGGTGAAGCACTGGAATGGGTTGCCAAAGGAGGTGGTGGTGTCACCATCCCTGGATGTGTTTAAAAAACGGTTGGATGTGGCAGTTCAGGAGATGGTTTAGTGTTAGGGTGGTGTAGGGCTGTAGGTTGGACTTGATGATCTTAAGGTGCTTTCCAACCTTTATGATTCTATGATGTCAAACCGTATACAGATATATACAAGTATGCTAATATACTCAAAGATACAAAAGAATATCTTAATACAGGACCTATGCCTTCCAGATGACAACAAGATCCCAAGCAGAAAAAAACAAGTCCCAGATTGGATTTGGCAACAGACAGGAACACCTGAGCCCTGAGTCCCAATGATAGCCCAAAAAAACACAGAAAAGGAGCTGTACCGCTCTCACCTATGGAGGCAGAGAAAACACAATCTGTCTCAAGAAATGGTGCTCCTCTGCAGTGTGAGAACAGGAGGTGGGAACACCAGCAGCACAGGTAGAGAAGACAAACAGCCAATGACAATCCTCCCAGCCCAGGGCTCTTTTTAGGAGCCCTTATATACTGAGCACCATGGGAAGGAACACTGTGATTGGTCCATTTGTGTCACCTGACTCTTCTTCTCTTCCCCATAGGCACAGCTGCCCCTCCTCCTCCATCGTGACTGTCACTGTGCCAGGCAGCCCCAAAAAACTTTTATCCTGGTCCTCTCAAACCAGGACAATCCCATATGAAGCTCAGAAGTATATGAATACAATGATGTTTTGCCCTTCTGTCTGAACCAAGAGGTAGATGAACATATTAGATGAACAACTAAACAAATTTCAGAAGAGTTTTCATGTCTTTATAAACAAGTATCACTTATTTATGTATTTCTTACTTTCTGCATTAGTGTAAGACCCTTTTTATCATGAGTTCAAAACCAAGTGTTTATCTTCCATATCATACTCCACATTATTGGAGATAATCCT
>NW_009717615.1:0-30044 GCF_000703405.1 Apaloderma vittatum | reverse complement strand
AATGGAATTAAGGAAAATAGTTGGAGAATTCAAAGAGCAGAAAAAATCTTGCATAACCCATGGCAGGTCTGATTCAATTCCTTCCTTTTTAAGGTTTTAACCATCTTCCCCACCTTTTTGAGGAATGACTGTATCTCTGGCTATTCTGCAACAGCAGAAGCAAATCCCTCTCAACAGTTTTGCCTTATAAAGAACTACTATTTGCCTTATACAGTAGTATATTAAGTATCAGGCAAGAACTGAAATAGATGGATATTTCCTGTGAGTGTGATGAGGCACTGGAACAGGTTGCCCAGAGAAGTTGTTGGTGCCTCATCCTTGGAAGTGTTCAAGGCCAGGCTGGATGGGTCTTTGAGCAACCTGGTCTAGTGGGAGGTGTCCCTGCCCATGGCAGGAGGGTTGGAACTAAATGATCTCTAAAGCCTCTTCCAACCCAAACCGTTCTATGATTCTGTGATTTATGTGTGAAACTTCATCCTTTTCTAGCAACACATTAAACTTTCCAGGCAGGAAAGACCTCTCCAAGTATGGGGTTAAAACTGTTCTCCTCTTCATGGAGAAATAAGAGAAAAATATCTATAAATGCAACAACACATATGAAGTCGAGACAACACAGAGAAGTCGAGAAACTTGGAAGATAAGCTTCCTCCAGCAGCATTATTGCCATGCTTGACTTGTGCAGACCTCGCACCACTCTGAGCAAAACAGCTGCATCTGCAAAAGCTGGCTCTGCTTTTGCAGATGATGCCTGCTAGTTCACATTCACACAGGTGGCATACACGTGTGTGACCAGAAAAAGGTCATGCAGTGGGTAAATCTCTGGGCACATCAGATCTCAGAAGGCTGAAAAAAGTATCTTCTGTCACTAAAACTCTGGAAGAGACTGAGTCACTTGGAGGGGAACTACAGCCTCAGGACTTCACCACACATACATGAGAGGCTGGCACCACCACTGGTAGAGCAAGACAAAAACCAGTACACAGTTTTCATGTGGGCAGTAAAACACTTACTCCATTCACTTTTACAATATATATATACTTCAAAATACGTTGAGATTTTTAAGGATTTTTTTCCCCAAGAAGATGAGGTCTTCTTTTTTCCCCAAGAAGATAATGCCTTTTGTTTTCAAAGGCATTTCACACTAGAAAACTGTTATTAGCTATGTGTCATGTATGTACCACATTTTCATTTGAACATCCAGCTTTTTACACTGACAGTGTAAACTAGTAAAAAACTTACTAACAGGCAGTTCTGCAAAGCTTTATGCATGTCTTCATGTACTTACTAAAAACTGTTAGCCTTGGAGGATGCTCATGTGATGAGCATCTTACATACCTTACACTTTTCAGACAGCTCACTAATATCATTAGGACAGATAATGAACCTTGAAGTAATTTATTGACTGACCAGAAAGTGGTATATCAAACCACAAGGAAGTTATGTATTTTGCTAAGGTTTTTTTGCTGGCTGCAATCATCTCCACTAAGCAGATTTTTAAATTACAATCCAAGAATGTAATGTTTTATTAACACACTACATTACTGGGTTTTTTTGCTCTTTTACTTTTAAATTCCTTTAGTGTATACCTATCTGAAATATTTGCACATAACACACCGAAGATTAAAAAGTGACAAAATGGTGCACTTGCATATTTATGCTCTATCTGCACAGATCGTCTAATAATGTCAAAGATTTTGGGCTACTTTTATGCACAGTTACATTTTAAATGATTTTTAAAGGTAGTATGAAACTACATTTTTTACTTACTTATGAGTCCAGCAGATGGCACTACAGGTTACATTTTCACTCTCCCAGTTGAAAGATTCAATCTCGCAATCTTACACCACCTGATTTAACACTATAAAAATATTATGTCCTGTCATGAGTTCATGTTAGTAGAAGTGCCATCTTCTAAGTAACTATCCACCAGTAGCTATTGCATGTATGTAAAAAGCTTAGCAAAAATGCAGTACTTTGCCCTGTTCACCCATGTCACATGAACATAATTACAGACGGCTTAGAATATTTTTTTCGTAAAACAAGTGAGATTTTACCAAGTTCTGGTTTTAGCATTCTCTCTTAAGGTAAATAAAACAAGTTAAAACATTCAAGAATGCAAACTCAGATTTGTTTCCACACATTTCCTTCTGCTGTAGATGTACAAAACACTAATTTAAGTTGAAGGAGAATAGATTTAGATTGGACCTTAGGAAGAAATTCTTCAGTACAAGGGTGGCAAGACTTTGGAATAAATTGCCCAGAGATGTTGTGGCTGCCCGCTCCCTGGAGGTGTTCAAGGCCAAGTTGGACGGAGCCTTGAGTATCCTCATCTAGTTGAGAGGCGTCCCTGCCCATGACAGGGAGGTTGGACTAGATGATCTCTAAGGTCCCTTCCAGCCTAGGCCATTCTATGATTCCATGATTAAGAATCCCATTCAGTCCCCATGTGTTGCCTGATCTAGTCGACAGGTGGCATCCCTGGCGGCAGGGAGGCTGGATTAAACTGATCTCTAAGGTCCCTTCCAGCTTAGGCCATTCTATGATGGTAGGATCATATATTTAGACAAAGCAGACAGATACTTAATATGCCCATGAAGGCAATGGCTGGAGCTAAAAGCCTGTAAACAAACTTTAAGTGGCCATATTAAACCTATGATCTAAAAACCACTGTTCAGCAGCACCGTAAAGCTTGGAAGTACCTCGGTCTCACCAGAACAGCGGGTACTCCTAGAATCATAAAATCCTTCAGCTTGTAATGACCTTTAAGATCATCGAGTCCAACCATTAACCTTAGCATTGCCAGGTCCAGCACCACCTCCCGCAGCGGTCCCAGAAGGAGCAACATAGCACTGAGCTTTTGGCTCAGACCCACGAGCATCTTAGCTGGGAAAAGCTGTCAACTTGTGATGGATTTGAGGAATACACGCTTTCTACAGCAAAGCCAAGACAAGCAACCTTAGCAAGATGCTACGGATAGTTTTGTCTGAATAAAGGGAAACGAGGAGCTTAGAGGGAATCTAGCATGTATTGACTAGAAGGACAGCTGAAGTTCGGTGAAGAAGCCTAGGTGTATTTGCTGGTTACTTCATGCATCATCACATCACATATAAATCTGCTATTAAAATTTATACCCTCTGCACGAGTAGGACAAATTAAGGTTGAATAGGAAATAAACATATTTAACCCTCTCAGCTCTCAAGTGCTTGACACAGCAACATTAATGTGTTAGCATATTTGAAGTCCAGGGTATTTTTGAATATTTGGAGTGTGCTGCTTTTTAGCACAGATGGTACTTGGTTTGGTCATTTAGTGAAGATCAAATAACTGCTGAATGTAGTTGTACTGCAAAATACTGTACTTCTGAGTGAATTTGGCTGTTATGTTAACAATCCTTTGTTATTTGCTATTGCTGGACTTTCTTATTCAGTGTGAACTGCCATTTTAAGAGCAGATTATACTATTTGTCTGTAAAAAATGCTCACCAAAGGCAAGACATGAATCTGTGTAACTTGTGAAACAGGTAGTAACCCAATTAACCAACTAATCTTTAAAGCAAAAAAGGTCATGTTTGTCTAAGTGTATCATTAATCAAAAGAATGCAAAGGGAAAAGTTCACAGCTTCCATATCTTGAGGGTGCTGGGTCTTCTCCTCCATGAATTGGCTGCTTCTAGCCCCTTTGTACCTCTGTCTGACTTCTCAATTTTCTGTGACTTTACTTACCACCCATTTTTCTATTCAAAATGTCCTGCAGGTCTCATCTCTCCTTCTTACACATTTTTTTAACAAACATACCACAATACATATCATATATGGCATATATATTATAGTGTCCTATATGCTATTAAAAAAACCCAACAATCATTCATCAAAATCTCAGATTTTACCTGGAGTGAAGGTTTCTTCATTCTCCCCTGTTCACTATGTGAAACACGCAACTATGGATCAATTCTATTATTCTTTCAACTTGGTTTTCACCTGGCACCCAAGATGTTTTTCACCTCATCAGCCATCACCTGAACCCTGCTAGGCATCAGCCCTTTCTCCTCTACATGCCAAGATCTCTTCTATCTCACTGTTTTACTGGCACAAACACAAATTTGTCCCTGCTCATAACTCACAGGTCTGTTTATCTCACATTTGACTCCTTGTGTCCAAACCTAAGCGTTTGGCAAGCATTACCAACTCCTGTCACGGGTAACCTTTGCATCAAACTCCATAAACTGAAACAGATCTCCCACCTTCAGCAAACCTTAACCCCCACCACCTCCATTCGACTTGCCACAACTGCTCGGCTACATTGGACTAACACCAATTTAGACTTTCACCTCAAAATGCTGTATAAGCCTCAGAGATTGATTTTGCAAATTAAAAAAAAAACCAACTCACAAACAAACTCATGCCAAAATGTAGCTAATTTCATATCTATCCACCTTAAATATTCAGCTATCATCAGCTCATCCCTCAATTCCTTTTCTTACTACTACAAGGCTGTCCTGCTGATAGTCTAATCACAATCCTGCAAGAAATATAATTTAGTTTATTTTACCTTTCTCTTTGTATTCTTCCACTGAGCCCCCTTTTCTATCGCATAAAACATAAATGGCTTATCTTCACCTTCAAAGACTTTCACTGCCTATTTCCACCTTGCCTATCATTTCTCATTCAGTGCTGAGACACTGCTGCTGGAGTTAAATTTTCAAGGAAAAATCTTTGTGTTTTTCTCCTTGTTGCCCCTAATGTGGGAGTATCAGCAAAAAAACCCCAAACTCAAACATCCTTCAAACTTTCCTTTGCCTTGATGCCTACAAAGATCTGGACAAAAATTAGGTTACTGGTATGTTAAAGCTTTTACTTATCAGGCCAGACAATACAGACTCCCCTGTCTGCTCCTATTATTTTATTATTTGCTTAATAGTTTCAATGCAGACTGCCCCTGTGGCAAAGACTGCCTTTTTTTCCTGCCTTTTTTTTCTGCCTTTTTTTATATGTCTGTAAAAAGCCTCACTCAGAAGGGTTATAGTCCAAGACAAGTGCTGCCAGGCAGTATGGTAATACAAATCTCCCAACATGATTCAGAAATTCCTGAAGTTACTTTTTTTTATTTCTTTCAAACATTTTATGATTCTAGTAATTTAGTTTTTGGTTTCTAACCCTCAACCATTATACTCATACTTCTCCCTGTGTCCATAAGGGACAAAGTGTTTTTAATGAATGTTGGTATTTTCCTATATGCCCATGATGTTGGGAAACAGGAGCAGCATCACCATAAAGCATTTCATTATGAGGCTCATGATAAAGTTCAGGCTTGGCCAAGACAAAGGTTACACACATAGACCTCACACAGCATTTTAGACTCAGCCACCACCACTGCAATTAAAAGTTGTTCACACATAACAGATACTTCTGCTCTCTGTACAAGTTACCTGAATTCCAATTCCCTCATATAACCTCATATCAAGCAGATGCTACCTCCTAACAAGAATATACATTCGAGGCAAAAAAAGTCCCCCACACAGGTGAGAAAGTCCTCCTCCTCATCACATTGGAACAGAGGCACACCAGCAAAGTGACGTGGACCACAGGTTTATTCACATGGCTCTTATCTGGTGCCTTTTCACCAGCAGCAACAGTTATTTTCAAGCTAACATTTTACTAAGGGCAGGTTTTCAGCAAGCATATAAATGAGCCCATTAAATAAGTTGCATAAAACGTCATTTTTCAGCTTCCTGGAAGCTTCCTAATGTAAGTTATTGGAAAACTTTATTTTCTTATCCTTTATTTGTTGGGGTTTTTTAAATAATCACAGCCCACAAACAGACTTACTACTTACACAACTGGAGAACTATGAGTCAGAAATGTGAGATATCTACAATAAGGAATTTACGCTCCAGCTTCCCACAGTTCCTCCCAAATGACCATTACCCTTTCTGAAGTATAAAAGAGAAAACAGATAACTAAGCAAACAAAGTGTACCAGTACAAAAAAAAAGCATAGCTGAGGAATTCAGAAAGAAACCGTGTATGTCCTGCATTAAAAAGCACTTACTGAGATTTCTTGAGTACTGAAGGAATCTATGCCCTCTGTGGAAAAAATAACTTACGATTATCCCTTCTTTGTTTAAAAACGTACCTTTTTGTTTAATGGCTTTTATGAAAAATGGAAATAAATTAAATCAACTGGTTTTTTTCTTTTTTCTTTCTTTTTTTTTTTATTCTGAGTTCATACAAATACAAAACCTGATGCCATTGCCAAGACTGAGAGAGGAAAGGCACAACCTTTCCTGCCCAGTACTTCTCCATTTCAACTCCATCTCAGGACCTAGAGTGCTTGCATTTTTGGCAACATCTGTACCCCCTTCCTTGACCTTTTAGAGGAGGTATAAGGCCTTCTGTCCAACTGCTGGTATGAGCTGGGATCTGGAAACACATTCACCTAGGGCACAGCATGAGACTTACTGATGGTGTCTGAGCTGGCTTGCACAGAAACAAGGAGGAAGACCTGCAACGCACACCCAGAATACGAGATACAGAGATAAAAGACACAGTCCATCCCTCTGAGGTGGAGAGAAAACCACATCAGGGTGGAAAAGACCCCCGATGACTCTCTTTGGGAATGAGAGCCTTGCCACAAGAGGTCACAGCAAAGGAAATCCAGCATTTCAGACCAGCCATGAGACCAGGTTTCACATAAAGCCCCTCAAGCAAGGTTGCAACTATAAGCCGAAGAGTTCATATTAATGGCTTTGAAAATGTTAATGAGATAAAATAATAGAAATAGGATGGTGAGCAGGAAATGGTGGCAAGAAGCTACCCACTCCCTTATCTTCCACTGACAGGAAAAAGACATAGATCCACTAATCTAACAATTTTTTGGTATTACCCAAGTAAAATTTGTAATTACACTGACCACAAACTGTCCAAATTCAGTGACACAAGGATTAATATAATATGAAATCTCATAAGGGCAATTAGCTTGCACATAGCTCCACACCAAAATAATATTGATAAACATTTGTCTCTAAGCCCATTGGAAACAGATTTAAAAACTGCAAGCAACTACCAGAGACCTCAATGGTTTCTTCACTCACATCTGAACATCAAATTCCACAAAACTTTCTTTTTTTTTTTAAAACAAGGATATGACAAGTTGTGGTACAACAGGCATTATCTTTAGTCTCCTGGAACACAGTCCAGCCTGCTTCTAACACGCAGACTGTCTCTGTGCCTTAGGGCAGCAGCTGGCTTGGTACTGCACTGCAGAAACCATGCTAAACTTGCTTGTTCAACCCTTCTGCTTCTTTTACCATCCTATTTTAACCAAAGCTTCTGCCCTTCCGGTTATTCTTTGAACTTCATTTACTGACCATCAGTCACACAGGTGAGACTCCTCTCACCCCACCACTGCAGCTTCCCAGGCAAGCAGATGCCTGTGCCCTAGTACAGTCAGTTCAGTGCTTAGGGATAGAATCATAGAATCATAGAACTGTCAGGGTTGGAAGGGACCTTAAAGATCATCTAGTTCCAACCCCCCTGCCATGGCCAGGGACATCTCCCACTAGATCAGGCTGCTCAGAGCCCCATCCAGCCTGGCCTTAAAAACTTCCAGGGATGGGGCTTCCACCACCTCTCTGGGCAACCTGTGCCAGTCTCTCACCACCTTCATGGTGAAGAGCTTCTTCCTAATATAATATAAAGGTATATGAAGTGTTACCATGCAGGGAAGACACGTGTAACCTCTTGCCTTGTGCTTCCCTGAGCAGCCCCAATAGGCCACCAATGGTTCTCCATCCCTAAAATGACCTAAGGAAAGGGGAATGGAACTAGACACTTTGAACACCACTATGAAGCTGCGAAAACAATTCTGGGAGTCAAAGAATTATTTTAATTTTTTTTAAAGGGACACAGAGAGGTAGAGGGGGGTAAGAGAAGACGGATCAACCATTCAAACAGTTAATCTCAGGGGACTCCAAGCAGAGCAAGATCTCCAATGAGTCAGCAGACTATTCAAATAGTATTCTGTCCAGACACATGGTAGAACGTTGGAGGCCCCAAAGTCACCAGGATCCTCTCTGTCAGCCTTCCCCTTCCCAATGCTGTACACAGAGAGTTTGGCCGGAGCCAGTAAAAGAGCGGTGAGAACACCCTACATGTGTCAATACCTTGTCCTTTGGTCTTAACCTGTACGAATATTTTTAGATACCTCCTACCCATATGGACAACCTCACCAATATCTGTCATCTCATGTAACCATCACAGCTCTGCTGCACTTTACCATTTAATTCCACTCAGCTCTCCTAACATAGGACAGTGCAGGACAGCAACCGGTTTGCTCTGAAGAGGTGTCATCAGCTCCAAGTGAGAGTTAAAAAAATTTCATGAGTTCATACATGTAATGCTGTCAGCCATCTGACTTTTACCAAATGCAAGCACTTTAAAATTAATGGAAATACCTCTATGTTATAGCCCCTCTCTTACTAAATCAATAAAACAAGTATTCAGGGCCAAGCCTTATCTACCTAATAAACACAGGACCTATAAACATATTCAGCTTTTCAAAGTCAAATATTTTTTGATGCTCATGCATCAAAACTGCAGAAATAAGTGAAAATATTATTTTAATTGCAGCATTCGTGCAATACCAACTGCAGGAAAACCAGCCATGATGACCAAGGGACACTAATCATTGTGCAACCACACAGTAAACCACTGTAGGAAACTACATGAGGTTAGACAAATGAAAAAAAAAATCTGAGTCCACACAGTTGCATTAATGCTTATGGATTAAAAGATAATTAAAAAAAAATGCTTTAAGCTGAGGAAGAGGGTGATAAAACCATTTACTGCAGCCCAAGTGCTACCCTGAGCTGCTCTTGCAATTGGACTGTCAAAACCAAGAATTTTCAAAAATAAAGTCCTAGCACCTTTCAAGGTGCAAACTTAATGTTGTTTGTCTGTGACTTAAACTGGGATATGTGCCTCTTGGAAAAAAAGGCTTTTCTTAGGAAAAGTCAAAATAACAAGATTTGCCACTGAGTTTGTTTTAAAAGTGAATTTCAGTTATCTAAAATTTGTCATATCAACAGTTTCCATAAGATCCACCGTAAAGGGAGACCTGAGAAATTTTCTCCTACCTGCTGCCTACCTGCACTATCAAACTACAATAAGGAGACCATCTTCCAGCATATCTGCAATTCACAGCACCCTTACAATTTACCCCCTGCAAAACTGGGAGGTGAGATCGAGTCCTCTCCTCTTATCCCAGTTGTTTTAGAGATAAATATCTATTTATCTAATAAATGAGATATATTTAAAAAAAATAAGTCTTATGCAAGGCTTAGTTAGAATTATGAAATTGGGGCTTACTCTGACAGAGAAGAATGATAAAGATATTAAAGGCAATTAACTGAGGTTAATTTGCCTTCTTTCAGTGAAATGTTTTTATTCTCTGTGTTTTCTTTATATAGTGTTAACAGATGAACTGTTTTAATACAGGTGTATGGCAGAAAGCAAAGATCCCAGAAACTTGCAGCCATGCTAGCACCATTTGTGAGGTTCCAAAGCATGTCCTTTTACATTACTGCATTTTCAAATCCTAGCAATTTTCTTACATGGTTGCTTACCAAAAAAAAAAAAAAAAAAAAAGCCCTATATATGTTAGGCACAAGTTCCCTTTAGAAGACCTTTTAAAAAAGGCTGATGGAGGAAAGTTCCTTAAAGAAAATTCCATCAAGATACAGAGGGGAGCTAATTTCTCTCTTCCCCAGCCAATTCCACAGCTCTAGATTTCCTCATAGCAATAGGAAACAACACCGTTCACAAAATAAGTGTGCTTCAACGTGCTTGAGAATCAAGAGCACTGATTAGCAGGTGAGCAGGCAATGACCTCTAATGCAGAGGAGGAGTACCAAATCACTCCAGGAATTTTTTGTTCCCGATACTGAGTCCTACTCAATCAACAACTGTAAAAAAGTGGGCAAAGAATAACTGGAAGTACCAATAGAATATAATAGGTTTAAAAATAGATATAAAAACTGTGTTACCTGATCCTGGGTAGGTTTCAGCTTATTTTTCTTAATCATTGCTTCCTCTAGCCAATAAGCAAGAGGTTTCCATCTCTAGTTTCATAACAGGCTGTAAAAAGTGGAATATTTCAGGTGCTGGATCATGTTTTCCTCATCAGCTAAGTGATATCTTCATTTTCTTCATTTACTTAAATATTACTTAAATTTTACTTAAATATTTACTTAAATATTGCTCTAGCCCAGCACTGCACCTGCATATGTTGTATAAAAGACACACAAAACCTGTCTCCTGAAGGAGCTGACCTGCATCAGCTTGTGATGGCATAACAATGCTTTAATGCCACTACTTCACTGAAAGAAGCTCAAACTGATCCTTGGAGCAGTAAACTCTGAGCCCAACAGGAAATTTCTCCAGCAAGATACTGCTTTGTGAAGTAGCTCTGCCAGCAAATGTCCCTTAAAATACATTAAATCAATGAGTAAAGAATAACTTGATTTATTTTCTCTTCAAAAACACCAGCTTCATTTTATTATGGAACCCAAATATCATTTATTTAAGCTAAACTTCACCAAAATCGTATTTCTGTGAACAAGCAAACCCTAATCTGTTTTCAGAGTGAAGTAAAAGATAATTAAATGGTGTTCTATTCAATTTATTGAATTAATTTATTGAATCACACAATATGCTACCATGGGCATATTTGGTTGAGGTTTTTTTTTCTAAGCACGGTCATCGTATTGTAACCAACCAGCCATATCATGGAGAATAATCGAAAGTCACATAAAACAAAGCACAAAAAGCCTTAAAGCTGGAAAGGGGGCTGTGTTACAGTACAGAAGCTCAATTTAAGCATTGGAAAGGGGAAAAAAAGATGAATGAAAATCTTAAGGAAAAGTTTTTTAAAATAAGGCACAAATTCGCACCTACATAAAATCACAAAGACGGGCACCAGTCTGTTTGAATACAGAACTACTAACCACTAGACATTAATGAAGCTGTGCGTGAGGGAGAGAGAGAAGATAAAAGAGAAGCCCATTTATCCAACTAAGTTCGGATGGATGAATCACATAACCCAGGCAGAATTAGTCCTAATCAACCAAGCCACCTACAACAGAGACAATCCAAGTCATCATAGAGCAGAACAACCACCCATCACCTGGGACCTCCCAAAGTCTTAAGAGATCAGCTGAAATTTATAGGCAGTTGATCCTTATGGACTTGAACTTTTAATCTGTTAAATCAGTTTGAAAAACCCACGGCACAGCAATACCCAAGGAAGCTGGCAGAAGATGACCACAGAATTCTATGTCTTTGCTATGGGTACACAACTGCGAATCGCTCTTGGTCTTTCTCACCATCAGGAAGGTACAGGAAACCAGAAGCTTAAGAGCATCTCTTCTAAAATTTAAGCTTATGAACACTTGGCAAGTCAAGATTTTTGCATCTTAAAACACATGATCTTATTCATCATGTCTAATAACCCAAATGTTGCTGCAGGCTCCTCTACCTCTGATTCCACGATACAATCACTTTTCATACTATCTGTTCCCCTGCCCTCCAAATTTAATTATGTCGTGACAGCTAGTGAAATGGTTTTTTGGCATCATTATCACCAGAAATTTAAATGCTGGATTAAAATGGCATCAACTATCACTAATGCCTGCACTTGCAAATCATCATGTATTTTACCTGTCAAACCAGTTTCAAAAACACTTACTTAGTGCAACCCTAATAATACTGCAATTATCAACCAGGGTAAGAATAGACTCTGCTGTATTCTGAGAATATTGTTTTTGTTACAGTCATGCAGTGGGAGAAGATGCTTAAACATATTACAGTCTGCTACTAACAGTGCAATGCACACAAGCACAAAAAAAATAAAAATAAAAAGCCCCAGTGCTGCATTATATAGCTTCAGTCAGCTGGCACCTGTTAAAAAGTTTGGAAAGTTGAGAGAGGTGTGGGTGCTGGTTCAACATAACAGGAAATTACTTTGGAGGAATGTTTATTAAAACAGCTTTCTGAAACAGTCTTTCTCACACATGCATTTGGAAAAAAAAATCTGAGTATTTTTGGCATCCAATGTGTTAAACAGATGATAGGTATCAGATGGCAGTACAGGGTGAGCAGCAAAAATATGACAAAGCACAGTGGTCTGTAAACAGAGCAAAGCTACTGAAATTCTAACTACCATATGGTGGTAACAAACAGGACACGTGCAAAACAGGAAAAGATCTCACAGTGAGGGGTGTGATAGGAGCCAGCAAGATGCAGAACTGAAAAAAAAAAATTACAATAGGACTGCAAGCACAACAGTGATAATGTTTCAAATTAATTATATTCAGCTGAAGCTCAGTGTGTACAGTATGTCTTCTACCTAAAAATAATTTAACAGCCTCGCTGAGAGCATCTCTAATTTATCATCCTGTTCACCTTCCTTTATAATTTCCATATTACAAGGAACAAAAAAGGCTCACACATCTATTTTAAATATACCATCAAAGTGCTTGAACACAAGATAATGATTAAGCTTGTCTCCAGCATTATTTAATTCTCTTCATTCTTCCGGATGCCAAAGTAAACACAAATGAAAAGCATATGGCATTTTAGTGAATTAGAAAATTAGAAAGGAGAACATTAACTGGTTTTACTCTACACTTTAAACATGGCACATGGTAAAATAAAAAATTTCAAGGCTTTTTATATTTGTGATTTATTGTAATTCCTTCTTTTAATGTACTCTCTGTTGAAGTTAAATGTTCTCAAGAATGCTATTTGGGGGAAAAAAGTCATAGCATGCTCTCTACATTTTTATTACCTATTTTTCCCCAAAATACCACTGTTCATAACTGTCTTAAGAAAATTGTCTTGAGCTTGAAATTATTCTCAGTAGAAAAATGAAGCTTCTTTTGTAATGAGCATCATTGCTTCTTGATGCTCACTGAGACTGTACAAGCTAAGAATTAAATCAGTGTTAAAAAAGACTTTTTCTGCAAAAGTCTCTTATCTGATGAAGTTGTTGAGTAGGAAGTATGAGCCCCAAATGAGTATAAACTATTTTTTCTTTGATCTAAACATCCACAGAAAGGCCTATAGAAGAACATGACATGCAATTTCAGGTTTTCTTCTCCTCTCCTTCCCATTTTCTGTCAATAGTCTGATTAATTTCCAAGCTTACTATTTATGTCCAAACTCTTCCAAAAAGACATTTCCATAAAGAAGTTTAGTCCAGAGTTCGGTACTGCTAATATGTCAAAATATGGATTTTATTCCTGCAATAACATATATTGGAAAATTGTCATATGGACAACACAGCAGAAGGACACCAAGAGGAGATGCTTCAATAACCACGTGCTCATTAATCACATCTAGCACACCCAGTGGGCTTCTCTCCTGAGGAGCTATACTAGTCACAGGTATGATTTTAAGAGAAGAAAAGCTTCTGCCAACCCATTTTCCATTTACGTCCTGACAGAAAACCCCTAGGGCTCATTTTAAACTAGTAATATCTTAAATAACAGGAGTGAATGTCCTTTGGGAAACACTGTACAAAGTCTCCTAACCTGTTTTATGATTCCACCTGCTACTCGGAAATACCCATAAATTTGGCAAAGACATGTTTCTCCAAAGGTTTGCCTTGGTTAATATTTTTCTACTGTTCTACAATGGTTCTTATAACAGCCCATTAAGCAATGTGCACTTACAGAGCTTCAGGTTTCCTGATCATTTTTGACCACCATAGAAGTCTACTGAGAAGGCTGCTGAGCCATCACATGCAGTGAGGTCAGCCCTCCTGAAAATTTGGTCCAGTGCCACAGAAGGCTCCAGGTACAAATCGGACACTCCAGTGTAGATGTGTCCATAGAAAAAGCACTGCCAGTTTTTCAAGTGACCAAGGCAGTATTTGTTCCAGAATACCTGGATCTAATGATAACAGCAGTCACCTCCCTATTCTCTACTGAAAATAAGGTATTTAGAGAGCCAAAAGCAGTACAGATTTAGTTCCTGTCACAGCTCACTATTTTCTTAATCTAAAAACAGATTTCCAGATGGAGCTAGATGTAAAGGAAGGAAGAGTATCATTCTTTTACTTCTTATTGACTGAGCCAGCAGTCTCTGCTCATCTAAGAGTTCTTGTGGATTTGAAGATCACTGAACTGTCCTTCTGCCAAATTCACAGATTTTTCACAATCAGACGGAACAGTCATAGAACAGGATCACTATTTATTATGTTTTTTAGAAGGCACTCCCTCCCTTTACTTGTGGTACACAATGTAAAATCCAAAGCTGTGTGACGTTCTTATCCAGCACGTTGTACAGTGTTCTCTAAAAGCTGAACAGAACAAGAAAGAGTGAAGCTGTAGGGGTACCTAGAGTGAGAGTCTTCAAAATATAAGACAACGGTTTCTTATCAGCAGTTTCCACCCAAGAGGTGATCAGCTATAATTCAAACAGCCACCAGTGGCTGTTTGAAAAGCTGGAGGCTTCAAGAAAATTCCTGGAGCTGGCCAACAGTTCAAATATTATCACTTTTTCTGTATTTCAGAGAAAATCACCCACCAAGCCATCTGTGCATTGCATCATGCCTTGGTCTGAACAGCAAGAAGGTGTGTTGGGCCCAGGACATTGACATCATCCAACCATGTCACTGATGTGGTCTCATATCTGCCCGTTTCCCCAGAATTAGGAAGCTAGCTACAATTTTTCATGTTGAATGATGGGGCACATCAAATCTGGGTTGCGTGATAAAAGGCGGTAATTTTCCTACCTCAAAACAGACAAGGAGTAAATATTTCTGGATAGCAGCAATTCTCACCATTAATTCCTCTCAATAAATTGCCGAGATTATCAAAATGATAACCTGGTATCTCCAATATTATGTGTATAATCAAAAAACAGGAGAGAGAAAACATCCTCCTAGGATTGCACTAGTGTGAATCACTGTCTCTAGTACTTTAGGAGGACTTGACTTAGGCTATAGAACACTGAAGTACAAACTAAGAAGGACTAAGATGCAGATTATTTTTTTTTGGTACTAGACTATCTGCCTATGCTCACTGACATCGCTACTGTAATTTATTTATGTAACAGGTCATTAGAAGACCAAAATATACGGGAGGAAGATTGGAAGGAAGCAGAGAGTTAAGGGCTTACATTCCAGCATCCCTAGATAAGAAGTTTGAACTGAAATCACTAATTATCATATTTAACGCTATTTTGTTAGGTCAAGTCACCTGGGGGATAATCTGATGTTGCATACAGATTCTTCAGTCAAAGCATTATGCTGTTTGGAGACTAGAAAGATTACTATTTTAGCCTGGCTTTACACTCTTTGTTGATTACCAAGGACTTATGATTGGTGGAATGTATGACTGATGAGTGAGAAACAGTGGACTGGTTGCAGCCATTAAAATGGAAACATTATCAGCAAGTACAATGAAATATATTAAATCAGTAAATTTAGATAAGTTGTCTTTACTACACCATAAAACATGTCAATTAGTTCCTTTAGGAAGCCTGCTTCTGACTTAGGAATATGTACAGTATGAGCCCATTAACATCTTTGCAACATGTTGACATCAAAAACTTCAATTCTAGCTCCAGTAGACAGGTTTGAAAATGGCCCCTTCTGTCTCTCCTTGAGGGGGAAAAAAAAAAAAAAAGGAAAAAAAGCAAGAAAAAGAAAAGAAAAAGCAAATTACCTAAGCCCTGGAGTTCAGGAAGCGTGCAACATTGTGTTGATGAGATCTGAAGCTGTATAATGCATTAACTTTAAGATAAGAAACAGTCTTGTTTGGAGAGTACTGAGAGAAGATCAGCACCTCCCAGGTGAATTACCCTCCCCATTAAAAATGTTTGCCCTGCATCCAAGGACAGTCACTTCAATTCCCATCCCTCCGTGCTTATTCTGCCTTTCACCACTAGATTAAAAAGCTTTTAGTGGTGGACATGTGTGTGCATGAAAGTGTTTACACTTTATAATCAAGTCACCTCTTGATCTCCTGTGTGATAAGCTAAACAGATTGAGATCTCTAAATCCTCCACTGCAAAGTAGTTTCTCTAGCATCTGAAATATTATTGTAGCTCTTAATCGAACCTTTTGCAACCTTTTAATGAGCTTTAAAAACAAGATATCCTCAGAACTGTGTCCTTTCTTTACCCGTTTTCCAAATGACGTATTATAAGTGCCAAGGATGAACGTCAGGCTTAGTGGCTCAATAGCCTCTCTGGTCATTTGAGTGCCCCGTATAACACTGGCTTTATGTCAGAAGTCTACAAATTTACAGAATTTTCCTAATTTCCCAAATTTGGTAAAGAGACAAAGAGTATCAGTCTACCAGAGACTTCGCAGCCAAGTCTTTCAGTATTCTTCTGCACAAGCAACTATGGCTTTCTTACTTCTAAATATTTATCCCAAGCAGGTGTTGTCTCGTGTTTTCTTTTACTATCATAGAATCATAGAATGGCTTAGGTTGAAAGGGACCTTGGAGATTATCTAACCCAACCTCCCTACCATGGACAGGGATGCCTCTCAACTAGACCAGGTTGCTCAAGGCCTCATCCAACCTGGCCTTGAACATCTCCAGGGAGGGGGCAGTCACAATTTCTCTGGGCAATCTATTCCAGAGACTTGTCACCCTTGTACTGAAGAATTTCTTCCTAACATCCAATCTAAACCTACTTTCCTTCAGCATAAATCCATCTCCCCTTGTCCTATCAGTGGACACTCTTGTACAAAGTCCCTCTCCAGCCTTCCTGTAGGTTCCCTTCAGGTACTGGAAGGCAGTTATAATGCCCCCTGGAGGCTTCTCCAGGCTGAACAATCCCAGCTCCCGCAGCCTGTCCTCGTAGCAGAGGTGCTCCAGCCCCTGGAACATCTTTGTGGCCCTCCTCTGAACACGCTCCAACAGATCTATATCCCTCTTATGGTGGGAACAGCAGAACTAGATGCAGTATTCGAGGTGGGGTCTCACCAGAGCAGAGGGAGAGAATCACCTCTCTTGCCACACTTGCCACTCTTGATGCATCCCAGGACATGGTCAGCCATCTGTGCTGCATGAGCGCACTGTCGGCACCACACAGCTTGCTGTCATCAGTAAACTTGCTGAGGTTGCACTCAATGCCATTGTCCATGTCACTGGCAAAGATGTTGAACAGCACCGGATCCAGAACAGGCCCCCGAGGAACTCCACTTGTCACTGGTCTCCACAACAATTTGAGTGTGACCTTCTTATCCACTGAGTGGAGTCATTCTACCATGTCTCCCCGATGCTGGTTAGGTCGTAGCGCTGCAGGCACACAAGCATCTCCAGCTCCTCGTGTTTATTGCCCATGCTACAGGCATTCGCATAAAGGCATCTGAGCTAGGCCCCTGACAAAGTATCTGGAGCCTCCGATGAAGTACAGTTGCACTTTAGCTGTGCTAGTGATTTTGCTCCCAATGTTGCTATCAAAATGGGAAGCAACTTCCTTTCCTCATAGGATGCAAATACACTTCTCCATTTTTTTCCATGAACAAACAGAAATATTTAGCTAATGCTCTCACTTTGTGTACATGTTAGCAGTGCTAGTATGTCCATCTGAAAATGGGCCAGCATTTTCCTTAGGCTATCTTCTGTCTAAAATACATTACCTGAACAACCTCTTACTGCCTGAAGATCTTAATTTTTTCCTCAGTTCTTTGGTACTCTCTGTACTTCATAGCTTATCATTCAAACAATTTGTACCTGTGTTTGTAAGGAATAAAGACAGATGAGTAAAGGCAACTGAAGCTGTATCATTCCCATGTTACTCAAGTAAATTAACCAGTTGAAACATTACTCTCTCTGGAAGACATTCCACATCAAACTTGACAGGGTACTGTTGAATATAAGCAAAGTATTATATTAGTCTTTTCATCTCTGAAAAAGACACTAAAGATTCTGCCCTATTTTCTTCTTTTAAGTATCTACAAAGAATTACTTAAAATCTTTCCCAGAGTTCTTAGTAAGCATGTTTGAAATTTTTAAATGTACAAAAATTAACTTGCATTTTTTGACACTCAGGATTTACAGATGAAGTCATATATGAATATTTAATATTGATCACAATGAAAAATGGCAATCAATTTCATAAAGAAAAAAAAGTATTAATTCTCTTGGTCATTCAGGAGTGTATGCTTTTCCCTTGATCATCTGTACTACTGAAAACTTTTCAAATTCTTAGAAAAGAGCTTTTTGTCAGCTGTCCCTTCCTAAGAAATAAGGCTCTCACTATTCTAACATAACTATTCTCCATCCCTCCTGTCAAAAACTCTAGGTAACGTGAATATCACAGTAGAATTTAAAAAAACCTAATCCTTATCTTTCACAAAAATTACTTTAAAAATGCATTAATTGTAGCAAAATGCTTCTGAGCGTTGTATCCTTGTTTTCTTTTACTAATGTCCCTTAGCTAAATCCCAAAGTCTTCAGTCAGAGGAAATTCCTTAGAAACAATTCTCAAATCCTTTCCTCACTTAACTTTCTATTTTTAGCTTTCAGATGTTGGCAGGTAAGAAAGTTGATTGCTTGCAAATCCCGAATTTCAGCAGAGCTCTTTGATTTCCTTCTTCAAGGATGCAAAAGACAATTAATATGTCCCTGCTGTCAGAAAAGTTTCTTAATTAAGTTCATGAAAAGGCTTTTGAATTCTTGACTGAAGTGGAACACTCTTGTTTATTGCTCATGGTGTTATCGCTGCCAAGGCTATGAATAGCTCTCCCGCTTCTCCTTGTGCTCTTCAGCAGCAACGAGGCACCACGGCTGCCGCCGTCCTCTTGTCAACTCTGCCACCGCGCCTGGTGTCACCTCACCGGCAAACTTTCCATATGCCTCGCAGAGCTTGCCCTGCCTCTTCTGGTGTTCTCCACCAGTTTTGACATTTCATCTTCAATCACAAATATTCAACTCTTACAAATTCCAATGTGTTACCATAAAAAAAAAAAAAAAAGAAAAACAAATCCTCAGTATCTGCTGTTCAATTATTCTCGTCACTTCTGTGACCTGAAACGACCACTATGAAAAGCATCTGAAAAGTCTAATTCCACAAAAAGGGTACTTCTTTGCACTGAAATTCTGACATATTTGTATACATTTTTAGAGCCAAAAAGTCACATAGCATTCTGTGATTTTCTCAGATAGAAAGTGCATCTCAGTTTTAACCTTCAAGTATTTATTCTGATTTTACTTAGATAAGTGTTAAGCTCTGTCAAGGGTATGATTTGCATTTTATTTGTATGGAGAGCAAAGATGGATTCACACAACAAGAGACAAGAGTTGAGAGACAAAAGATAAAATTTCCGGCTTAAATCTTTGCAGATGCTGAAGACAAAAAGGGAATAAGAGATGACAACACAAATGCCATTCTAGGAAAGAAAAGCAAGAAATGTAAAGTACAGTATCAGACAACTTTTGTCAAATGTATATTTTTAGCACTTCCAAAATCTTGCAAATATACTGCTGTACTGTTCAATTTTCTTCTTTATTTGGAAAACATTAAATGCATCAGCAGGCTGGCACTGTGGCAAGCCAATATTGCTCTATTTCACTCCTTCCTTATTCATTAGTTGAAATTATTAAGAGCATTAATAAGTGAGAAATTTTTTATTTCTTGATCTGACAGTGCAGTACAGTCTACAATGTGTTAGTTCCTTCAGAGGCACAGTCATTTAAAAGTTTTTCTGAGATTGGAGACCCTATAAACAAACAAAATAATACTCTGCACCTTAAAACCATGAGCCTCAGACACACAGATGTTCCCAAATAGGAAGTCCCAAAGAGCAACTCAAGTAGATAGACTAGATGCCCATAGTCAGGGACACAGTCACCTGAATCCTGGCTCTAGTCAGAGACAATGGAGTCTATCGTGTGCTTATGTCATACTAAGGCAGAAATATGCTTCTGACTGCCTGAACAGAATCATAGAATCATAGAATGGTCTAGGCTGGAAGGGACCTTAGAGATCATTTTAATAGCTCCCTAGTTGCTCTACATTTCCTTTTTTTTTTTCTTTTTATTTGAGATTATAAACAGTTCTTTGTTCTGTAAATATAATTGAGATATTCTAAAAAAAATTCAATCAGTAACCAGATTAGACTCAGATACTCTAGAATAAAATTTCTTTAAGGGGTGCTTCTAACACATTAATCCATTTCTAATAATTAGCCTATTGGGCCCAGTTATCTTTCACTAGAAGTCAATGGAAATTTTGCTACTGACTTAAAAAGAAACAGGGGGACTATTTCATTGGTAGTAACACCTAACAGAGCTTTGGCTCCTAGACAACTGCAAAGTATTACTCTTTCTTTAATGTCATATCCTTTAAAAAGGGCAGCATAACTTCATTTTCACTTGCAGAACAGGAATAGGACCACACCCGTTGATGCTTTCTCTATAATATTTAACATACAAATAGGTGACTAAGTTTTGAAAATTTTTGCAGTAGAATGTCACAAGTTAGAAAATTCTCAAGAAGGGTCTATGAAAGAGCTTAGATGCCTACATAGTTCAAGAGGACTTCTGTCCCCATCTCTACTGCCCCAGCTCGCACTGGTGCTTTCTTGGCTTATTTTGAACCTCAGAACATGCACAGGTGGCTGAGCAGTTTGTAGGGCTAGCAGAAGAGATGTTCCAGAAGTTGGCTTGACCATACCATGTGTTTAATCACTACAACATGGGATTGCATAAAGAGGAAAAATATAGGGAGATGCTTGTTTGTAAGACAAAAGGTAAGCTTTCATAACATGTGGAGTAGATAATCATCTGACTCGGACTTAGAAAGATTTCCAGAGCTCATTTCAGTAATGACCTTAACTGGACTCCACTGGCAAAGCAACTTCTTCAGTGTTATTATCCAAAACTTAGAAAACTATTTTAAACACACCAAGGGGAGTCCTACCAATATGAGGTCACTTCTGTTCTGCAAATGAATTTATGAGTCTGGGCAATAAAACTGTTAATACCTTGTTGAATTTAAACGACAAGATATAGAAAATGAAGGACACACTGATGTCTTCAAGAACCCCAAATTACATGGCCTGAAGTCACAAATAAAGTGTTTAACTCTCCATGTTAATAGCAGAACCTTCATCTTCACTTCAGAAAATACTAGGATGAAAAGGCTGATTCAGTGAAACTCACCTTTATAAGCTAGAAAAAGTACTATATTATATCAAAGGTAAGCCATGACTCCATATAAAACCAGGACAAGTACCTGTTAGCTGCATATAAAGGAAAGTGCAGTACGCATGTATTTAGGCCTAACTTATTAATTTGGACTTGGGTTTGTATTGGCCCTGCATGAGCTGATTTAGTTTTACCTCTGAAAGCAATTGTCTAGCAGTCAAGATAACTATTGCTTAAAGTCGTTTTGTTCAGTTTTAGTTTATAGTAGCAATAAGCAGCTATCCTGTGTGGATGAAGCTGCCTACATGGTGTGGGAGAGTGCAAACATGAGATGATACCAGAGGTCCCACGCTGTACCCAGGAGTGACAGGGGTCAATCAGTGGTCACTGCAGGAGTACAACTTCTTGGTTCAGGAAGAAAACAGCCATATAGACAGCAAAGAATCATAGAATGTCAGGGGTTGGAAGATACCTCTGGAGATCATTGAGTTCAACCCCCCTGCCAGAGCTGGACGGAATCTAGGGCAGGTCACTCATCCAGATGGGTCTTGAAAGCCTGCAGAGAAGGAGACTCCACAACCTCTTTGGGCAGCCTGTTCCAGTGCTCTGTTACCCTCACAGTAAAGAAGTCCTTCCTCATGTTAAGGTGGGACTTCATGTGCTCTAGTTTGCATCCATTGCCCCTGGTCCTATCACAGGGCACAAGTGAAAACAGGTTTTACCTTTCTTCTTGGTGCACAGCCCTCACATTAATGAGATCCCCTCTCAGTCTTCTCCTCTCCAGACTAAAAAGCCCCAGGTCTCTCAGCCTTTCCTCATAAGGCAGGTGTTCCAGTCCCTTAGTCATCCTCATAGCCCTCCATTGGACTCTCAGGTAAATCCCTGTCCCTTGTGAACTGGGGAGCTCAGAACTGGATGCGATATTCTAGGTGAGGTGTCACCAGGGCAGAGTAGAGGAGGAGGAGAATCTCCCTCGATCTGCTGGACACACTCTTCTTAATGCACCCCAGGATATCATTGGCCTTCTTGGCCACAAGGGCAGATTGCTGTCCCTTGGGTAACTTGTCCACCAGGACTTCAAGGTCCTTCTCCATGGAGCTGCTCTCTAGTAGATCACCTCCTAACCTGTACTGGTGCATTTTATTATTCCTTCCCAGGAAGAAAATGGATGAAGATGGAAAAACAATGTAATTGGAGACAAATTTAAAAAAAAAAAAACAACTAAAAAAACCCACAAGTAAGCAACATTGACTTAAAAAAATTCTATAAAAATTAATCTCTCCTGACTAAAACACCAAGGATGGGAGAGCATCAGCAGCACTCTTCTGCCTCACAAACAGAGGGGAAAAAATCGCCTCATAAGCATCAGCTCCATCTAACGAAACTTCAAGGTGCTGACAGTTTGTCATAACCCCCCTTGCACCCTTTCTGCTTAGGATAAACCAAAACTGCCCAGGGTATGACCCTGAGGAACACTGGAAGGGCAAGCATAGCAACGGAGCAAGCAAGTGTGGTTTTGTGTTGCTTTTTTCCTGGGTAACAACATTATCTGTGTTATATAGGTTCTTATATATTAATTTTCACTGTAAGTATGTATTACTATAACAGGAGTACTGAAGCATTAGGTTATTAAAACACTAATCGGACTAACAATTTTCTTGTCTCATATATATGGGGTGTGTTTCTTTTCATCTGTAAGATCTGGAGAACTGCATCACATATGCTTGCTATGGGAACCTCAAATACATAACTGATGGCAATTCTAGCTCTTTAATTGGTATGACATAGACAAGGCAGAAGCCTGTTATGCTATTTTAGAAAGTAACTTTTTCAAGGGGAAAAAACCCCAAACACACCTCTCATACAGATGATACACACACGCACACAAAAAAAACAATCCCCCTACAACTAGAGGATGTCTCGAGTTCCAACTCTGATGGACAATAGGATGCAAGTTCCTTTAGGGATAGATTCCCCCCTTTTGAAAGGGAAGATCATGGCAGGATGTTTAGACACTCAGATTGTGTCAGCACTTCTTAAAAAAATCTTTTCAACACTTCAGAAAAGAAGAACCATGGTAGTAACATTTGTGCAACTGTAACCTAATCACAGTCACTGTTATCAAATTTGTGCTATTTTTCTGAAATAACCTGAATTCATGTTTATAAGCCATAAAACCACAGTAAATGCGATCTTTCTGCTTATGCTTTAATAGCAATCATATACCATCCTGTCTTCCTAATTGAAAGGAATAATTTTTTTTATAGTAACTTTTAAAAATGGAGTGTCCTTTATCCATGCTGAAATAATTCTTTAGTCTAGTACGTTGACTTAATGAATTGAAAAGATTTCTGCTGTTTTCAACTTTATAAATTCCATGTTCTTACACTGTCTTTTAGGACGTCGTATCTGAAAATTTCATGCAATGTACTACAGAACATATGTATGTTCAACACGTTTCAAGCACTTAACCACATAAATAAGTAAAACCCATTCTAATCAGGTATGGCTCTATTCATACAAGCCAGACAACTACACAGTCCCCTATTGGTTTAAATGCTTTTTAATTCTCTCATTTGAAGTCTTACATATATGTACATCCTCAGTAACAGAAATGCTTTGCAGATGAGAAAGTTCTCTTTTGGGGATACCAGAAAAGTAACAGAAAGTCAAGATGTAAAAACTAAAAACATTGATTCAGATGAGAAGGAAGACAGGGATCTCATGAGTTCCAGAACTACAAAACCCAAGCATTTTTTTCTTCAAGATCTTTTGTCCTATGCATTTTTCACTACGGTAGCATATGTTGAGGATTTAAAATTACAGTAGCATTCTCAAAGTTCACATAGGTGGACAATAGAGCCAGGACTAAGAATGTCACTTGAGAATGGATGGTCTTACCACCACTCTTAACTATTTTTCGCCAAACATTTACCATATCTTAACAATAGAAAGAAGTACATTAAAAGCTGGAGGTGAAGGGGTAGTAGTTCTGTTCCCAGTCTAGGATAGGACAGTAAGAACAGCAGGTGTTCAGAGGGGGCCGGTTAGCTCAGTGCTTTGAGCGTGGTGCTGGCAACAAAGACCAACACCGAGGTCGCGGGTTCGATTCCCGCTCGGTCCCCATGTGTTGCCAGGTCTAGTCAAGAGGTTGTGTCCCTGCCCATGACAGGGAGGTTGGACTAGATGATCTCTAAGGTCCCTTCCAGCCTACGCCATTCTATGATTCTATGATTCAGCTTGCTGCTGAGTACCACAAAATACAAGCTGTGTCGGGTAGGTACAAGAAGAACAAGAAGTACCTACAAGACTGATGGTTGCACTGGATGGAGGAGGAGGTCAAAAGTTGGACGTAAGAGTTGATGAGTGAGGTTTTATTCCTTAAAGCTTAGTTTACAGTGAAAAGGTTTTACTACTTTAAAAGCAAAAATGACTGGCCCAAATAGAAATGTATGTAGGGGACTCTTCTAGGATGAGACAAGAAGATGCACGTAATCGGCTAGATGGAGGTAACTACTGTAGCAGAATGGACCAGAATTATGCAGTGGGTAAGGTGCTAAAACATAGAAATGTAAAGCATAGAAGGTGGGGAAAGGAGAAGACATTGGTATAGAAATTGCTTTTCTTGTCTCAGGTATTACACGCAGTATTGATGCCCCACGGAAAAAAAAAAAAAAAGCCACGTATCTTCTTCCTTGGTTAACAAAACAGTATTGAAAAGTGTTTTTTCCTTCCAACTACATATCGCTATTACCACAAACTACACAATTATTTTAGATAATCTCGATGGAGTTTATAAGCATACTAGCAAAAATGTGCAAAAAGTCTAAATTCAAAATCAAAATAAGCTGGGAACATCAAGGTTTCCTAATTAGCTATCCTTTATTTTTATATGCTGCATTAATCAATTAAATGCAATTCTGTTATTTCCATGAAGTCACTAATTTTGTTTTGATTTTTTAGATAAAGTGTTACATTTTTTCTATGTGAAGACTGACAATGGATAAATTTTTATCAGATTTTTTCAACTACACATGATAGGATTTCATTTCTTCTACTAGACAAGAACATGCAAACCTAAAAATCTCTGTCTTTCTTTAAAAGTGAAAGGTATCAGACAGACTGGATCATTTTGAAATTCTCTTCTCAATTCATTATATTAGGTGAATTGCGTGGGTATAGGTGGAATTCCGAGAAGTAGGTTCTTAAAATTTTGGTGAAGCAACAGCTACTTAGTCAAAGCTGAACTAAGGAATCTGAATTCATTTTCTTTTTGGGGGGATATCACTGTCTTCCTCAATCTTTTATTTCTCATCTTCATATGTCCCAGAGTCATATAAACCTCTGGAATCAGACTTACAGGGTTAGGCAAATCCTCTGCCTCTCTCAAACTGACATTCGCTCACTCCTTTTCATACGGAACTCAAAGTTAACAAAAGCTTTAAAAAGAGCAACATTTGTTTTTTGCTTATTCTCTAACAGTGCTTTTTAACACATTCTTCCTTAATTTAGCTCTCCTTAACATTATTGCTTAAAATTGTAACTTCAAAACAGATCTTTGATAATTTTTCTTGCTCCTCTTCATCGTAAATATTCACAGAGGACCTCTTCAGCTATTCAATGCTGCCTAGTGTCTAGTGTTTATTATTTTTAAAGCAACTGAAATTCAGTTCTGAACACACCACAGGACTGCAATATTATATTACCAAGGAACATAAGATCGGAAAACAAAAAGACGCCATTTCCCTCACAAAGTCCACACCCTGAGAAAACCTGTAGTTGACAACTGATTTACTACAGTACAGAAAATCAGTGTGGCAAGTGCCTCTGAGGAAGAGGATATGAACATTAAAAGGAAGGAAGATGAGATTAGGTTGGTTTGAAGAAATAATGGATGTAATGAAGGACATGCATTTTATTCAAATCCTTTCTTCAAATTCTCTTGTGCCACAATGCCTGTAAACTATCTGACAATGGTTACAGTGTACATTCTGAGACTAGCATCTATTGTGGTAACCAGGATATTCACACTCCTTCCTTATGTGCTACTGTCTGTTTAGACTACAAACTCTTTCAGATCATGTCTTTTGTGTAACATTCTTTGTGGACAGTTCCAATGAGGATGCCAACCCAGGCCTACAGCTCCTAGGTGCTAGAGCAATCCAAGTGACAATAACAGGAGAAATGTTCTCACAGACATTCCTCACAAAGCAAAACATAACCTTCAGCCAAGCACAACTCACCAGAAAATCTCAGTTTCTCAGAAATTCCAGCTCCGTTCTGCTCATGAAAGAAAAATACTAGCTGTTGTCCATAGATTCCTTTTGCTGCAGTATCTTCCAAAGAAGTGTGAAATAAAGACATTTCTATGACTGTTAAAGTATATCCCAATTACCCCCTTATTTAAGATCTTCCTTCATTCTTACTACACCACAACAGTCCACAATGGCTTCCCACCACTAGTTAATACTGGGAAGGGTATGAGGGAACAAACTCATTCCTTCTACCATGTCACTTCTAACACATTTCCTCAGTTCTACTCTGGGATTTGAAATGTAATCCCAGCACTTCTCCTTGACAGATTAATGCACTGAATATGGCAGCTCATTAAAACATTTTTAAATAAAGTACAGTTTGGGGATTTCTAATGTGAACACGATTTCTAGAATTACCTCAACACAGAATTTCTCCATTGCAGTATTTCCCCAGACATCATTCGAACTTCAGAAAAGCGAAGCCCCAAAGCACACTTACCATTTTAATTTGTAATTGCTCAGCACCATAAAGCTGCTTCGGGAGGAATGGGGGTGAATAACTGTTTGGTGCACATGTTCAAAGAAATCTTGACTATAAGCAAATGAAACCAACAGTCTGTATTGACGGACAATATAGGAGCTGTAAATGACGAGCTGAATGTCCCTGTTACCGCACAACACTGAACAAGAAATGGCAAATGCACAGAGGTTGGCTCAGTAGTGACCGGCAGAGCCACTCCCCGTGTCATTACCTGCCATCTCCGTCCTTTTGCACAATCAGTTATCAGTGCTAAGCCTTCCTGACCAAAAGGCCAAAAAGGGATGGTCTGGAGAAAAGAAGGCGCCGAGGAGACCTTATTGTGGCCTTCCAGCATCCTAAGGGGGTCTACAAGAAAGCTGGTGAGGGACTTTTTAAGATGTCAGGTAGTGATAGGACTAGGGGGAATGGGTTAAAGCCAGAGATGGATCGGTTCAGATTGGAAGTTAGGAAGAAGTTCTTCGCCATGAGGGTGGTGAGACACTGGCACAGGTTGCCCAGAGAGGTGGTGGAAGCCCCATCCCTGGAAGTTTTTAAAGCCAGGCTGGATGGGGCTCTGGAATTGTTTAAAGCCAGGCTGGAGGGGGCTCTGAGCAGCCTGATCTAGGGGGGGATGTCCCTGCCTATGGCAGGGAGGTTGGAACCAGATGATCTTTAAGGTCCCTTCCAACCCTGACAATTCTATGAACAATTCTACAAAGAAAGAACAGTCTGTGAACAGCCACCCATCATTTCCAATCAACTGGTGGGAGAAAAACTGATTTCCTTCAACTTTTCTGTATCAAAGGGAGAGTGTGGGAGACACTCACAAAGAGAAGGGAAAGGCGGACTACGTGAGACTGTGGAGGAGCAGGGAAGTCACGTTCCCAGCTATTCGGTGTCTGCGACAAAGCTTGCTTCCAGCACGCAATGGTTAAGAGAGTCTCCAAAAGTAAAATCCCATCCAATAAGAACAGATATATAGTTAGGTAACTACAACGCAAACAGTCTTTTAGATTAATTTTTGATATTTTCATCAAAAAAATTGCCCTTTGGATAAACAGGAAGAGTACAAGTCTCTGGAGATATTTCCCCACATTGACCAGAGGGCAGACTTCCTTGACATATTTAGTAACTACAGGTTATTCACACATCTACAGGTAAGAATAAAATAAAGCTGATGCATTCATGGCTTTGGAAAACGAACTGCTTGGCAGAAGAGGTTCAGGACCAACATTTGCTCTAATTATTCCTCCTGTGAGCACGTAAAAAATGTCTGCCATATCTCCAGGTGAAAGTCTAGGAGCAGTCTCCCCCTCTCATGCCCTCCTTATTTAATCTCCCCTTCCACTCACCTGCTCCCTCTCCTCCTTTGTTCTATTTTCCACCTTCATTACCACCTCCTCCTCACCTCTCACATTCTCCCTTTTGTCTCCCTCACTCTTTCTCTCACTTTCTCCCTCCCATTTTCTACTCATCATCCCACACACCCTCCTCTGTGAGCTTCACTATGTGAGAAGTTAAGAGGAAGAGAAGAAAGAGAGGAGACAGAAGGATTTACGGAGGTGGAGAACTACAAATAAAGCAGGAGAGACAAAAAAAGAAAGATGTGCGAAGCCATCCTATTTGTGTCAGTGGAAGCAAGGATACGAACCCAGAGCCCCCAATCCAGCAGACAGATGCTGACTGGTAGGAAGCAATTCTGTCAGCAGGGACACTATTTAAGAATTCAATCAATAGCAAATCTCTGGTGAAAACAAATAAGAATGGAATAAAAACCATTTAAAATTAAAAACCTACGAACCCAGAGCCCCCAATCCAGCAGACAGATGCTGACTGGTAGGAAGCAATTCTGTCAGCAGGGACACTATTTAAGAATTCAATCAATAGCAAATCTCTGGTGAAAACAAATAAGAATGGAATATTCAAACGTAGGTTAAAAACCATTAAAATCACACTGGGTTTTTAGGAGCAGAGTTGGAATTAGAAATTGTAGTACAAATGGAGTGACTCCTTACTTGGAATAGTTTCAAATATCAAAATGGCTGCACAGTCATCTTCCCTCAAAACTACCTACAGCTGCCTATTTATGTACAGACTGCCACACGCACAACATCTACTTGTTCAGACAAATTACCCAGGAAGTATATTTTTAATATTGAGATTTTACTGCCATATCCATAATTATCAACCCCATTTATTCACAGACATTCTCCCCCTGGTATTCACGAAGTATGTGCTAAAGTTTGCAGCAGGGATCCTCCTGAGATGCTAAGCCTGCCCAGCTTTCACTGTTTCATCGCTATAGAATCAATCAGGCAGTATAGAGAGTGGTTGGGTTTTTTTTAATTAGATCATATCAGGATTATAATTAGCACTGTGTAGGAGCAGAGTTAAGGTAACAGAGCAAAACGCAGAACAATTCTATCCTGCCTAGCATGGCTATTGACAGCAGTAAAACAGCTAATAGTGTCTTTATTTTCTCCTTGCCACATGTGCTTTCACTTCCAGCAGAGGTGGCTCCAGGAGGAGAAAGCTGAGAGTGCCACCTTCATCCCCCAGCCACAGAGCTAACAGGGTCCTTTCACTCCAGGTCTCCGAGCATGTCTGGCTTCCAGGAACATCAGCTGTGTGGTGCACAAACTACATATGGATTCAATATTGGGCAAAATACCTACTTGGCTGTAGGCAACTTTTCTCCGAGCTCCTTGAAGGGAGTCTGAGCTGTTGGAACCAGGTTAGGCAGTACACCCTCCATCTCACTCTCTCTCCCTGTGAGCACTGCCAACAGCTGGAGAGATCCACCCTGAGCCTCCCCCTGTTTGTAGTTATTCCCTCGGGATAGCCACAGAGCCAGCCTGAACACAGGGCCTGCACAACCATCAGTTCAATAAGGGCAAGTGTAGAGTTTTGCACCTGGGAAAGAACAACCCCATGTGCCAGTAAAGGTTGGGGACTGACCTGCTGGAGAGCAGCGTAGGGGAAAGGGACCTGGGGGTTCTGGTGGACAGCAGGATGAATGAGCCAGCAATGTGCCTTCGTGGCCAAGAAGGCCAATGGCATCTTGGCGTATATTAGAAGGGGAGCAGCTGGTAGGTCGAGAGA
>NW_009717614.1:8241-8441 GCF_000703405.1 Apaloderma vittatum | reverse complement strand
GGCTCAAGGGCCTCTTTGTTTCCACTGGAAAAAAAAAATCTGCAACACACCTACCCTATATTTGTCATCGGCAAATGGTTTTATCAAGAAAACCTGAGTTCCCTAGAAAACTGGCAGGGCTGCCCACTGGGAGACCCTGCTAAAAACCACTGCTGTTTCTGATAGTTGATAGTTAACTATGGGTGCTGCTGGGCCCGGCG
>NW_009717614.1:5089-8210 GCF_000703405.1 Apaloderma vittatum | reverse complement strand
GGCAGGTGCTGGAGTGAAGGATCCAACTGCATTGGGAGGCCCCCACAGCTGTGCCCAACCCATCCACAGCATGAGCATCTAGGGTGTGCAGGCACAGCCAGCAGGAGGGATGCCAGGGAGAACCCCATCCAGCCTGGTCCAGGGTCATACATCCAGCCCCACCCTGGGTCCTGGCAAAACCACTGAGGGCCATTGCCTGGCCCCAGCACTGGGATGGTGCAGGAATCCGGTCCCCAGCTCCAGAGGCTTTCTGTGTTATTCCACACCCCTGCTATATAAATATCCTCTGCTGTAATGATGGCGAGGTACATTTGAAAAGGGTCCAAGGAACAAATTATGTAAAGAGTGAAGCACAGGAGCAAACAGCAGGTTAGGACCAGCTGGAGACACTGCCACGGAAGGTCTGCCTCACCAGGGCCCCAGCTCTGCCATCCATGTGAGGGAGTCTTAAAATCCTCGCCCACATGCTGCTGGCCACTCCAAGAGGTGGCAGCGCTGGTGCGAGGGTCATCACCTCTCTGTAGAGTGGAGGAAACTGAAGCATGGGGTGGAGGACTGAGAATGGGATTTAGCACAGGGGAGAACTTTGCAGGCAGCACGATGCAGCACCAGGGGCAAAGTAGCAGAACTCCAAAATGCCCTTAGAGGCAGCACAGCACCCCTGGCCCCCAACAGTGCCAGGACCTGACCTCCCTTAGAGTGACCCCAAAACTGGACCCTGAGATCTGCCCAACCCCTTAAGACGTCAGGAGACCTTGACTGGCACCAGTGCTCTGAGACCAAATGTGGGCAGCCAGACCCTGCAGACCCCTGCTTCTGAACACAGTAAGCATATCTGTCCCTTTAAAAATCTCCTGGAAGAAAATGTTTTAAAAAATAAATAAATATTGACATCCAGAATAAATAAACAGCCACATCCGGATTTCTCCTCAGAGACACTAATAAAGGCTTTATGAGTTTGATATGAATTACCCTCCTCAGTCACTTACAGCTGATCTTCTGGAAGGCATTAGGCTGCTTGCCCCCTTCCCCATTCTGGGGGACGCTGGGGTTGCAGGGAGGCATAGCAAAGGCACTGCCACGCTCTCCATGAAGCCCATCTGAAGCTCCAGGAGTGATGGCAGAGACCTCCCTCTTCTGTGGAGCAGCCAGAGGTATCTTCTGGTTGTTGCCATCCACCATCTTGGCCTCAGGAGGGTGAGCCCCACGTTCCCGTGTCTGGGGTTACACCCCCCTTGTGCCATATGGTCCCCAAAGTCTCATCTCCTAGCCCTGCCCTGCCCTGCCCTGCCATGCCAGGCCCTGTTGCAAGCTGAGCTCCCAAGGGACACAGAGACATGGTGGCACCACCCCACTTCCACGAGCATCCCTATAGCAGCATTTTCCCTCTGGAGACTGGCAGGGCAGGCAGGAGGGAGCAGCCCTGCTGGCAGCCATCCTGAATGTAAGGGAAGGATTCTCTTCTAGGCAGGCTTTGCACAGGAAGGTACTGCAGTGCTCCCCATGTATTCACCCAGTTCAGCTCCCTGGGATGTTAAATTGAAAGTAGCAAACCTAGCTTTGAAAACATCTGCAGGCCCCAGCTGGCAGCCATTTCCTCTGGGCTGGGAGCTGGAGCCAGTGTGAAGCTGGGCTCTCTGCTGTGAAGGCTGAGAGGAGTGCTGAGGGAAGCAGCCCTTCCTCACACCATCTAGCCAAGGTGTGGCCACTGCTGACCACTCCCTCTCCAGGAGCAAATGCCCTTTTTCCTCTGCCTGCAGCTGTATTTAGGGTGTCCAGCTTCTCAGTGCCTCCAAAATGGGGCCAGGACCACCCCAGGGACTGGGTTTGGTGGAGCTGTCACACTGGGGTAGGGACTATGCAGGTCCCAAGGTCATCTCAGTCTTCCCTTGCCCTTCCTGGCCCCCATGACCATCAATGCTCCTCCGTGAAATGCCTCAGCATAAGTCCCAGCCAGTGGCACTCAGCAACTGGGTTGAGGAGGCTGCCGGGCACCAGGTATGCTGTAGTACAAGCTTTCCTACTGCAAAGCTGCACTAGAGCTAAAGGTGGATGCTGCTTCAGGGAGCAAGGGGTGCAGGCAGATGTCCTTCAGCCAATTCCAAGCCTGTCTCTCCCAGGCATTAGAGCACTGAGTTTGCCCCAAAATCCAAGGGCAGTTGCCCCACAGTGCCTCCTGACTGCAGCTCACAGGCCCAGAGTCACCTGCCACCTCCCACAAAAGGCAGCCCTGGAAAACTATTGGGAAAGACCACAAAGCCCTACCCCACTGCCCCCCACCAGGCCCCACGCATTTCGGAGAGGGATGTGCGGAAAGGACCCAGGGAGCTATTAACAATCCACAGAGCGTTCAGCATGGATGCTTTTGGGCGGAGGGGCCTGCAGGTCAGCACATGTTTTGGATTTGGCTTTCCCCTCTCTTCCAGCTAATTAGGCCAAGTGCAGAGAGTGTTCCCTGTGGATGCTGAACACGTGCGCGGCACAAGCTTCACCTCCTGCGGGGGAACTGGCCCCAGGAGCCCCCTTGCCAGGGCAGACAAGGTAGCCAGGTAGCTCAGGGAGGTGTGTGGGTGTATAATAGGGAGCCAAGGTTTTAATGAAAGGGTTTAAACTCATTAGCTGGCCCAGGTTCAAAGAATGCAATAACACGAATCACGCACATAAATGCGGGTGGTGGGAAGGGACTGGAAGGTGGCCAGGAAGATGGAGGTTACTGCAACATGTGGCTCCCGCTGCCCAAGCCCACAGTGGTGCCTGCCTTTACCCTCTGGCTCTACAGGGCTGTGGGAAGAGGGGGAACTCCTTCCCCTCTCCCACCCCTTTGCCTCCCCCGATCCATCCTGGGACCCCCTGAACTGTGTGGATGAGGCCTCTGGTGGCTGTTGAGTCAGATGAGCTATGGGTGGCAGGTCCATCACTTGGTGGCAATGTGACCTTGCCCCAGCCAGAGGAGCCCCAAGCGAGCAGGGCTGTGTGTCTCCACCTGCTGCTATTTTAATGCTGTTCCCCTACCTGGCTGGGAACATTGGGAATTCTCAGTGGTGCTGGGGGCAATGCTGAAACCAGGTCATGAGGCTGAAACTGGTGCCTGGTGACGAGCCATCCTCAACTGGGGCTTCTG
>NW_009717614.1:0-5001 GCF_000703405.1 Apaloderma vittatum | reverse complement strand
TCTGGCAAGCCATGCACCTCACAGGACTGGGGCAAGCCGCGAGTACCTTCAGCATCACAATGTGGTGTCGGAAAGCAATACCAAATTTCCCAGTCCAGCTGAAAGCTCCTCAGATGTTCTGCTGCTTTGATTATTTGACAGACCATGTTTTTTAAATTATTCTTGTATAAATATTTATGCATTTTTACAAGAACCTTGCTTTGAGCAATAGGCCATGGCAGAGGAAGGGCAAGAGAGGAGGGAGTTGGACACTGGATTGCTCCATCCCTGCTTTGAAGGTCAGCTCAGGGTTGAGCATGACTGGTGGGAGACAGCAGGCTATACCTATGCCTGGGGCTCCAGAGCATGCAGGAACCCCTGTAGGTCTTCTGGAGAGAGAAGGGGATGGAATGAGGTGCTTTGGGGGCCACTGCTGCCCCCACATCTGGTCCTCAAACCCCCACATTGTGGTGGGGACCCTCCCCATCAGCGCCAGCCTGCTTTCCAGGATGTCATTTTGCGAAGGATGAGGGTGAACTCCCCTCTCTCCCCCGCCCACAGATGGGATCCACAACCCAGCCTCCTGTTTTCCACTGAGCTCAGCACAAATTCACCCAGAAGGTCAGTGGCCAGAGAAAGGGACGATCCATCATTAAATAAATTGTTTTCATTTCCCAGGATAAAGGGGAGGAAAAGGGGGGCAGGGGGTGTTAGACCAGGATTGGAAAAAAAAAAAGAGCACAAGGCAGGAAAAACACCCCCTGCGCCATTAGCTGCCTCAGTTCCTTTCCCGCACTCTTGCAAGGCTTTTACAGCCAAAGCTCTTAATGTGATTATAATAATTATTTCTTTCCTAGCATTTTTTTTTTAATAAACAGCCTCTTTTGAAATGTTGCTGGAGAAAGCCAAGACTCCAGCTGAGCCCTGGCCCGGAGGAAGGAGCAGGAGCTGGGGGAGCGTGCGAATGTGAGCGGGTGCGTGCAGGCAAGCACGTTCATGCGGGAGCATGCGGGTGCCTGTGGGGGCACCCTGGAGGGATGGAGCATGTGAGCATACCTGGGGCTGTGAAAACCCAGTGGTTTCCTGAGGATAAGTTAGCAGGGGGCTCCTTTCTATCTCTCTCTGTTTGGGTGCCTCATTGAGCACCCCCGCCTCGCACCCCTGCTCTCCTGCTGCTCTGTGTGGTCCTCCCAGCCCCAGGGCCGGGCTTTGAAATCTGTTGAAAAGAGACCCTTTTTGCCAAAATAAACAGCCTGTCATGTTAAATTACTCTCCCTTCCTCTCTACCTCCCCTGCCTGCGTCCCTGTTCCCCATTCCAGTCTTTTTGCCAGGGGCCATGCCGCTCTGTACAGATCCCAAATCCAGCTGGGGTTCATGGGGCGCAGGGATGCTAGCCCAGGCTGGTTGAGGCACTGGAGCAGAGCTTCACCTACCTCCTGCACTCCGGTCTCCCTGTACCCTGCTAGCTCCTGCACCCACTAGCTCAAACCTCTGATGTCTTTCTCCTGGACTCATTGGTGATGCTGTGCATGGTGTCCTATGGAGGAGCATCCTGGCTGAGGCATACTGTGGGCTTGCTGCAGCCCCTCCCCCACTCCTGCCATGCCAAATGCTCCCATGGCCCTGTTTTTTTTTCTCCTGTTCTTGGGTTGTTCTCTTTCTCCTGTTTCTAAGGGAAAAATAGGAAGGAAGAAGGGGAAAGGAGAAGGTCTCAGCCTTCAGGAAGATACTCAGTGATGCTGTGGGTACTGGGGTGTCCGAGGGCAGAGCAGGGTGCTAGGTGATGGGCAGCCAGGGCACCTGGCACTTTCAGCTGAGGGTGGCATTTTGCAGCATCCACCTCTCAATCGTAGCACCCAGAGGTCCACAAAGTGCAAGTGCCAAAACCAGTGAGGAGCTGGAGCAGGTAACATCACATTTGCTTCTCCTGGTGTGAGAACTGTAGCAGTAATGGGAGCAGGATGCCAGGGTCACACTGTGGGGTGTGACTAGCACCAGCACCAAGGTGTTCATGGCAACTGCCTGGTCTCCCAGTCCTGTCAAGATTTGCTTTCCTATAGTACTGCTCCTTCTCACAGTTCAGTTTGTGCATGACCCCCATAGCCTCCTCCAGTATCTGTGCCAGGTAGTGCTTGAAGGACTGTCCTGGCTGCTGTCACAGCATGGACTACATCTGTGACAAAGGGATGCTCCGAGGGCATGCAGTGACCCCACCAGCAGTGAAGTCATGCCTCACCACTCCTGGGAAAGTGATGTCTTGTGTCTTTCTGCTCTCTTTTGCCCACATTGAGTCCTGCAGCAGTCATCTCTCCTGCCTGGCTTGGGCTCAGCATCCTCCAGGATGAGCCTGGATCCCTGTGATGGGGAGGGTGAAGCCTCCAGGAGTCCTGCTTCAGCAGCAGGGAGTCCTACAGCTTTCAGTCGCTTTCCAGCACACCAGCCAGCTTGTCCTCCTCACATGATGGAGGAGATGGACCAAGATACACTTTCAGCCCTCATCAGGATAGTGGTCAGCATAGAGGAGTGAGTACTGCTGTTCAGGTGGGGTGAAGCCAGGAGCATGGGACTTGGATTAAGGAAATGCCTATTTCCCACTGTCAAAGTTTTAAACTCTGCCTGAGGTTTCCCAGCCCTGGGAATCCCCAGCCTCCGGCTAATGAAGCGCCTGGTGTGGGCTTCCACTCACCAACATGGCTTGTACTACAGGTGTGTGAGGATGTTCTGTAGGTTGAAGCACTGGGTCTGTTCTCTCTGGGAAGGCAGCTGTGGCTTGCTGGAGCTCAGCTGGTGGAAGGGCAGATGACTGTGAGGGATCCTACTTGGAAGGTGTCTTCTCAGCCATGCTGGACTGAAGGAGGGATGAGGAAGAATTGGAAACAATGCCAGGGACATCCAGAAACCTTGTCTGTGCTGTATTAAAGGACCATAAAGAGCCTGAGCCAATGGAGGTGACTGGCTATAGCTCTCTCTCCCATCACCAGAAGTGGTCCCATGGCCCCATGTTTGCTTGTGACCCCCTTCCCACATTGGTTCCCTCTGCCACAGAGCATCGTCCACTCCCTTCCATGCTCTGACCAAGGGCAGGAATGGTTTGCAGGGAAGCCTGGGATTACTGAACTGTGCTGGCCTGCTGAGAGAACCCTTCCTTCCATCCATGAGCTCTAAGCATAGTATCTGTCTCAGGGCTCATGAAGCCAGGACACATGTCCTGAGAAAGGCATGGCATGCATCCTGTACTCCAGGATTTGTGAGAGACACAAGGACTCAAGGCAGGTATGAGGGTATAGACAGAAAAGCTGAGTGGAAGGAACAGCCAGTCGCTGCCTTGCTGTGACTGGAGCTGTGTTAACTCTGGTTAGCCCAGGGGCTAAGCCTGTCCCAGGCAGCTCTTGGGAGGTGGAACACAACCATGACTCAACAAGAAAAGCCAAGGCTCTCTTGGAAATCAGTCCGGCTGAAGGTGAAAAGAAAACAAGAAGAACTTCTTTAAGTACATCAATGAGAAAAGAAAGAGTAGTGAAAAAGTGGCTCTGCTGCTAAATGAGGTGGGAGATATGATAATAGAGGATGCAGAGATGGCAAAATTGCTGAAAGCCTTCTTTGCCTCAGTCTTTACTCTTAAGACCAGTCCTTAGGAATTCCAGTCACTAGAAGTAAGGGAGCAAAACTGGAGTGAGGAAGACTCCGCACTGGTCAGTGAGGATTGGGTTAGAAACCTCTTGGAGAAACTGAAAACACAAATCCGTGGGCCTCGATGGGGTGCATCCATATGTGCTGAGAGAGCTGGCTGACGTTGTTGCTGAGCCCCTCTCTATGATTTTTGAAAAATCATGGAGAACAGGAGAGGTACCTGAAGACTGGAAGAAAGGCAATGTCCCTCCAGTCTTCAAAAAGGGCAAGAAGGAGGACTCAGGCAAGTACACAACAGTCAGCCTCACCTCCGTCCCTGGAAAGGTGATGGAGCAGCTCATTCTAAAGACCATCTCTAAACAAAAGGAAGAAGGTTATCAGGAGTAGCCAACATGGATTTACCACGGGGAAATCTTGCTCAACTAATCTGGTATCCTTCTACAAAGGTGTGACCAAATAGGTGGATGAAGGAAGAGCAGTGGATGTTATATACCTTGACTTCAGTGAGGCTTTTGATACTTCCTCCCATAACATCCTCGTAGGAAAAATCAAGAAATGTGGGATAGATGATTAGACTGTGAGGTGGATTGTGAACTGGCTCAGCAACAGAGTTCAGAGGGTTGTGGTCAGTGGCACAGAGTCAAGTTGGAGGCCTGTGGCCAGTGGTGTTCCCCAGGGATTAATACTGGGTCCAGTTTTGTTCAATATCTTTGTCAATGACCTAGATGAGGGGATAGAGTGTACCCTCAGCAAGTTTGCTGATGATACAGAACTGGAGAAAGCTGTGCTGCCATCCAATGAGATCTAGACAGGCTAGAGAGCTGGGCAAAGGTGAACCTCATGAAGTTCCATAAGGACAAGTGTAGAGTCCTGCATTTGGAGAGATTAGGAGATGTCCTGCTGGAAAGCAGCCCCATGGAGAAAGACCTTGTAGTCCTAGTGGGTCAGCAATGTGTCCTTGTGGCCAAGAGGGCCGATGGTATCCTGGCCTGCATTAAGAAAAGTGTGTCCAGCAGGTCTAGGGACGTTCTCCTCCCCCTCTACTCTGCCCTGGTGAGACCACACCTGGAATACTGTGTCCACTTTTGGGCTCCCCAATTCAAGAGAGACAGGGACCTACTGGGGAGAGTCCAACAGAGAGCTACAAGGATGATTAAGGGACTTGAACATCTCTCCTGTGAAGAGATACTGAGAACTGGGGCTGTTTCCTCTTGAGAAAAGAACACTGAAAGGGGATCTTATTAATATGTATAAATATCTGAGGAGTCAGTGTCAAGAAGAAGGTGCCAGTCTCTTTGCGGTGGTGCAAGTAATAGGACAAGAAATAACGGGTATAGGCTAGAACACAGAAAGTTCCACTTCAACATGAAGAGAAACTTCTTTACTGTGAG
>NW_009717613.1:13954-53467 GCF_000703405.1 Apaloderma vittatum | reverse complement strand
GGATGTCCAAGCAGCTGAATCTGCTTCAAAGTATCTGAATGCAGAGAACCAACATGACTGGAGGCACACATTCAATGGCAGCATTGGCTGCAGTAAGTTCCACCAGAGATATCTGTGTCCTGATATATCACCCAGCCACTTACTCGACTTCTATGCAATTCTACTTCCTTATATCAGGAATACTAGAATAATTCTACCACAGCAAACACATTCAAAGCAATTGGGAAAACTGAATATTTAACACACTGCTCAAGGGAATCAAACGAGCCCTGTCGACAGCCTGTCCTGAAAATGAGTTCATTCAGCACTCCTACGAATGAACGCAAAGAACAAGTACTCAACACAATGCTATTAAATGAAATCAGGAAGCCCCCCTAAACAACTGGAAAACTGTAAACGTGGGGTTTTCTGTAGATTAGAGCATAAGCATCCTAACTACAGTGGAATTCTTGCAGAGTAAATGAAGATATTCTGTGTGAGTCAGGTTTTGTTTCTGTAAAGACACACACAATCAAAGTAAAAGATACACCTGCAAAGACTAAATTAATACAAACAACTGTTGAGAGGATGTATCACGGTGCCTGATAAGAAAGCCTGACACTTCGCAGCATCACAGAGTCTTAGGTGTTGGAAGGGAGTTTGAAAGATCATCTCTAGTCCAGCCCCCCTGCCAGAGCAGGATCACCTACAGTAGATCACACAAGAACACATCCAGTTGGGTTTTGAACGTCTCCAGAGAAAAAGACACTGCAACTTCTCTGGGCAGCCTGTGCCAGTGCTCTGTCACCCTCACAGGGAAAAAGGTTTTTTCTAATGTTTTTGTGGAACCTCCTGTGCTCCAGCTTGTACCCATTGCCCCTTGTCCTGTCATTGGACATCGCTGAAAAGAGCCTGGCTCCGTCCTCCTGACACTCACCCTTGACATATTTATAAACATTAATGAGGTCACCCCTCAGTCTCCTCTTCTCCAAGCTAAAGACACCCAGCTCCTTCAGCCTTTCCTCATAAGGGAGATGTTCCACTCCCTTCATCATCTTTGTGGCTCTGCGCTGGACTCTCTCAAGCAGCTCCCTGTCCTTGCATTTCCATCATCCAAACAGGAGCAAGCCATGCAAAACGTCCTACTTTAGGCACCCATGCAAGCGGCCTGGCCCCTTGCAGGACCTTTGTTTTTGATAAGGGAATGGGGGACTTGTAGAACTTTGGCCAACACTTAGCCTTGAATGATTTGAAAAGAAACAACATTTACAAGGTGGTTTTGTTCTGAGATGCTTCATATGGTAAGCACCTATGAAATCACAGAAAGTTCAGAGTTGAAAGGTTCCTGAGAAGCACAAAAAGAGCAGTACTAGTGCTTGACCATCGTCCTTTTTTCATAGAGAAAAGTGAAGTTTCATAACTCCCTTCAGCAACTACCAATGCCCCTCAGCCTGCAAGGTTTCTTCTGAAAGAAGATTACATATCAAATCCCATTAATTCTTCTGATCTTTCTTCTTATCTGTGTTTTAACTCAGACCACAAAAGCCTTGTTCCAGGTGTCAGTCCTGGTGTTCCCAGACAGACACACAGACCTGGTTCTTCTGTGGTTCTCAGGTCCGTTAAATCTGTAAGACATTGTGCATGCTCAATAATCAGGGCCAGGAGGGAATGGCAAATCACAGGCTGGGCATATTGTGCTCCCCTGACCTCAACTGGAAACTCTATTTGAAAATTAAACTGAAATACACTAGTTGGAAGGGTGGGAAACTGATAAGGGATTACAGGCTGCTCCCAGGAAAAATGTATCCATGTCTGAGCCACTGAAAATAAACTCCAGCATAGAAATAAATTTAATTTGTAAATGTTTTGATATCTGCCAAAGAAATAAGAACTTCTAAATAAGATTTGAACTGAAGAAACAAACACTAAACTAAATTAGCTTGTTTATTTAGTTTGGTTGATTGTTTGTAATGCCACCACTGTATGACAACTGCCAACCCTGCAGAGCATGACATGGCACTCTGGAACTGCAAATGCATGAAATTATTAAGTGTTGGTAACATCCACCAACTCTCAACATAAGGTATTTGTGCAAATGCACCATGGCACTACACTACGAATAACCTGAATGTGTTACCAACTACAGTGAACAGTAGGTCAACAGCCTCAGATAACTCTAACAGATGTCAGAGTAACTAATACCTTTTTGTTGATTTTCAGGAAACAAACAGCTGTCCTTTGAAATCTGGATGTTATTTCTACAGAACAACAAACAAAAGAAATGGGACAACCTGCATTTAGATGTGCTGCATCTGATATACAGCCATTAAAAATGTAAATGTGTCTGGCTCCTAGGCTGACTTGAAGTAACATAAATTTTGTTTCTTCTTCGTAGGCATGGTACAGGAATATATGCTATTTGTTCTGTAAGCAAGTCTCCTTTTGTCATTCAATTTTTCCTTTTGTTTTTCACTTGTGATCAGAAAGACTTTAGGCTGTAATGGCAATTTCAGGAATAGTATTTCCATTTCCTGCAATATAATGTTTTCAGGAGAAAAAAAAACACACATGAACACAGAAACAACCAAGGAAAGTTATGAAACAAGTTCATCACCAAATTTATAAAAAGAAATCAGAGATCATCTACTTGATAGCTCTTTGCTTCAATTTGTTTTGAAGGCACAGAGTCTTTGCTAACCTCCCTCCTCTCATCCCCAACGTTTTAATTGCTATCAAACATTTGGCAGTAAGGGATTACATCCCTAGGTCAAATCCCATATGCATACAGATGGATGCAAGTGAAAAGTACCACTTGGATTCTTCTTAAGTTTCCCACGAGTAACAGTCTGCAGGCCAACAAATCTCCAACTGGGAGAGCCCTTGGTGATCGTGGATTTTTCCTTTTCCTTTAAAATGAAACCATTTCAGCTAATAGGTATCAGCTTAGACTACAAACTCCTCTGCCAAGAGTCTCTACATATTTTTGCAGTCTCACTTTTCAGTTCTTTTCTTCATCTCTGCACACTGTGCTTCATGCCAGAGGCAGCAGCAATCCAGCAGCACTTATTAACTCAGGCTGCCCACTGGGCTTGGACACCTCCCAGGTGAAGAGCTTACTTATTTAGTGTGTGTGCTTCTCACAGACACGAGGCCCTTGGATCTGGGATCTGAGCAACACAACAGGAGAGTTTCAACAGGGAAAACAAGTATTCTAGGGTGAGTCTCTAACACAGCCATTACTGGTGTCAGTCAGCCACAGCAGAGGCTTCGCTCTGAGAAACATGCACCTCTAGCAAATGTGCCAACCACTGTGTTACTGAATTTTCTTCTCTCCTCTCCAGAATTATAAAAAAGTAGATTTCATCCATATGGCAAGCAGAATATTTTCTGGGCTTTGAGAACTAAATCTGAGAGAAAAGTTACTTTCTACACTGTCTTCTTCCCCTCTTCCTCTCTGACTGCAGCATGGGGCAAGTCCCCTAGCTGGTATGGACAATTACAGAAAACATTTTCTTCCTATTACAAGAGGGAATCAAGTTTTTGAAGTATTTGGTAAGAAAAAGAGCTCAAATCAACATCACTTGCACTCTTGAGATCCCTTTCTTTAATGCAAGATTTAGGTTGTAATTATGTGCACACTGGAGAAATAAAATTTCATGTCTGCTTCTCCAAATGAGAGTCACACACAGCATGGTCCAAACCTTGCAGAGAAAGGAACTGCCTCATGGATTACTTTTTAAACAAATCATAAACAGAGCAGGGAACAAATGTTTCAGCCTGAAGACATAACTGATACACACCTCCAGCGTTGACGGTCATTTATCAAGGCTAACTCCAAAAAAAATTCTCATGAATCAGCAAAAATAGTCAGAAGTTATCAAGCACACAGAGCATACACAGATATTTAACACTAAAATCAACATCACTATCATCCTCCTTTATATTTTGTATACTTTTGCGCAGGTATTTGCAAATCTTTGCTCACAGCACTACAAGCTTTAGACATTACACAGAAATAGGCTGGAAGAATCATGTGGATTTTCTTCTTTCCAACCTGCTGTAACAGAGGCTGGATCTGGGCCCCCAGAAAAATTCATTTAGTTACGCTCCAGACACCTTCATTTCCTCAAGCTAGCTTGGAAGTGTAAGAAAAGGGTCTTCAGGGCAAAGGCTGCATTCACTGCCCTGGCAGCTGCTGCTGCAGCTTAACCTGGAGCCTGATTGCAATCCCCTCAAGCCTCTCACACCACCACGTACCTACCTACGGCTGCACTGCTCCCCAGCAACACCGAAGCTGTCACACAAGCACCGAACAGCAGCACGATGAAGGAGCGGTTAATCCCAGGCAGGCAGGAACTAACCATTCTTCTGGACAAGTGTAATACACGCACCCTGCCGAGGCATTGAAGTCCGACGCCTCCAAAACCACTGTGGATATGCCCTGGGTTTACCAAGCGAGGGAACGCCATGCAGCTCTCCTCAAACACTAGAAGGTTTTAAACTACCAGTCAAATATCCTGAATGTGCATAATTGATGGTTGATTTGGAAAGCAGCGTTTTCTTTACTTAAATCCTTTTTACCTCCCATATCTGAGATTTGCTACTTCTGTCTTGAATAGGGTGAGAGTCTTGAGCAACTCAGGAGATCAGACCATTCATTGCAGAGTATTGATCTATGTAGCTAAATCTCTTTTATGTTTCTTGTCTCTAAGGTGTAGATGACAACGATACCACCTAAATATCTACCACATGTAAGAAACAGAAAAGTTTAACACAGTTTCAATGAATTTGTAACTGGAGAAACAGTCCAAAGGAAGTTTTACCTTGCAAATGCACCATGTATTCCATTCTATCTGTAAATTTTTCTGATATTAGAACTGAACTTAGTCTTCATTTTCTTTATGAACACCACACAAAAATCAAATATTGCAGCATATAGTTTTGTGTCTAATGCAGTGAGGATTACTAAATTGTTCTTAAGTTTTTTGGTAAGCAAATATTCGCTACTGCTTCAGAATGAAGCTATAGTAAAATCTAGGGTAGCATGTTAGACACCTTTTATTACCTTCTCATAAATGCCAGGCACATTGGAACAGTGAAACTTCACCTCCAGTACTCTAATCCCACAAAGCTGGTTTCATAAATTCCTCATTAAAGGATGCACTGATGTGGTCCTGGTGCATGTCGTAATATATATGCTGCCTTGTTTAATTCTGGTATCTTACAGGAAAAGCCAGATCATTGAATAATCAGATTTAGCTATCAGCACAGCAGGAGATCTATGTTTTAAACCAATTTAAGGACTGCAAATACCATACGGCAGCTGACAAAATCAAGCAACATAATTGACTCAAACGCTATCCTCTTCTGTTCAGCTGTTTATTGCGCAACAATCTACGAAGCTACCCTACAAGAACAGCCACAGTTCCTATAGTCAGAGGCCACTCAGCTGACAGTCTCATTAAAATGCCTTCATGGACAATCTGCATGAATAACTGCAGCTTAGTATTTAACCATTGGAAAGTTTAAGCACGTTTGTCGAGAGATAACTTTAGGGAAAGGAGGAAAGAAAGGATACTGTTAAATATACAACAATTTCTAATTCTTTTTGCCAGGAGAGACTGTGTGGGAGTTTCTCCATTGCATGTTCATTCCATTACCATTGCTAAGATAGGGGCTCCAGTCTTCTGCTCACTGCCTCCAGTCCCCTGCACCAGAGGCAGTTTACTGGGAAGGAAGAAAAGCAGGTGCTGCTACAAGGAGTGGTTTAAAACCTGAGCAGTTGTGGCTAGAGAACTGCCTGCACATGGCTTAAAGCTAGCGCAGTACACAGAGGGAACTGCAGTCACGCTCCAGACTACCTTGCAGACACACCAGAAGCTTTCATTAGTACAGTCCCCTGGAAGCTTGCAGAGATACACTGAAGCGAACACATGCCCGGCTGTGACTCACTGGGACTCCTGAGCTGAAATTTTCAACCAGTGGACTTCATCCAGAAAATGGGTGAAATTCTGCATTTCAGTTTAACAGATAGAAATCTTTAAGTTACTCAACAAAGGTTTCACAGAGAAGGGATTCCCTAACCTCCTCTATCCCTTCTGACAAGCAATTACAGCCTCTCATTGCACAGCTCCTCTTTGAAACTGGTTGCCATAGTAAGAGGTAAAGAATAACTGATTTGTGTTTTGGGGTTTTTTTGCCTTTTTTTTTTTTAATATAGAGAAGTTCTCAATTTTTGCTCAGACTAATACGATCACATGGTATCTGCAAATCTGATACTTTTTGCATTTAGAATCACAAAATGAGTTGGGTTGGAAGAGACTTAAAGGTCATCTAGTCCAACCTCCCTGCAGTAAGCAGCGAGATCTTTAACTAGAACAAGTACCAGATTTCTTTAGTACTTCAAGATTCTTTGGGCTGAATGGCACAGTGCAAGTATAAATCTTTCACTATTACAAGATAACAGAAAAGTCTCTCTTCTGCAGGGAGTCTAACTGAAAGAGAGTGTTCAAATCATGTAGTTCAAGAAAGTCACCTTCCAAAAATACATGGTCTCTGCCCTGCAGCACACAGTGTAAGTGCCTCTTTCAAATGTTATCCATTTCTATACCCAAAATACAGTCCAGGACTTCTTTCCAGTTACACTGGAGTTACATCAGCTGAAGAAAGATCAGAATAAGACCTTGCTCACCTATGAGTTTATCTACATCACTGTAATTTTCATCAGCATAGCATATCACTAAATTAATTTCCTTACACCACAGTAATGAAAGATTATTTATGGCATGAAGAGGAAGAACAAAAGCTGCCACACCAAATTCACCTTCTGTAAGTGGTAGCATTCTGGTTTTAATATGGCCATTGAGATAATTAAACTGATATATACCACCAGCTATCATGGAAAACTATGTCAAAGTAATAAAGTACAAGTAATTCTATCTCCCTTATCATATTAAGGCAATAGTTCATTAAGTATCTTCTGATAATAAAACCACACAATAAGAAAGTGAACAATTGGGTATTAAACCTCTCAAACACATTTTACTGCCTTGCAGAAAGCTGACAGAAGTGATCTGTGCTGCATCCTATACAAGTACAATCACAAATTAAAAAAAAAGAAAAAGCCAAATCTTAAAAACACTGGGCTGCACAAAACCAAACACTGAAGCAAGGATGATTAGGATGACCACGCACCTTTGCTGGATTTGTGTGCATTCATGACCTGCAGTAAATGAGCTGACAAACCTCTATGAGGAAATTAATACGCAATTGTGTAACTAAAACAATAACCCGTGGTCACATATGGAGGCTGAATACACTTATGCACATGATAAACAGCCTTTCTCAATTTTTAAGTACTAGATTTTGCAATCTCAATACAGACCTTTTCAGAATAAGGGCTCTCACCCTCCCCTTTTTTTAATGCAGTCTTGTTAGGATTACATAAAGAGAAAAACTAAAAACCATGATTATGTACAACATTTCCTGTAACTCACAGCTAGCAGCGTAAAGAGTTCAGTAACATGAACAAGAGCTGCCAACACGGACTGCCAGAGCCATGGGCCACGCCATGGAAGTTTTCTAGAGCTTTGCTCATTCTTATTGCTCTTGCATTTGGCTTGTCTCCAACCAGTCAAACATCTTTTCTGAAGCCTGAAGCCCCATGCAGGGCACATTTCATTTCAATTCTTACTTGGTATTTTCTGAGCCATACTAGTGCTGCATATAACCACTCAGCTTATGCAGCCAATGGCAATGTCTTCCAACAAGATGTCATTCCAAGTTAGTGTTCATCTGGAATCAAGTACAACCTCAGAATTCTTCTATTCAGACCTGCCTGGCTAGCAACTAATTCCCATGTGGTATTTGATTATTCTCCCCAACTTTATACATAGATGATGCTGTGTTTAAAAAAAAAAAAAGAAAGAAAGAAAGAAAAAGTAAAAAGAAAGAAAAAGAAAACCTCATTTTTAAATCTGCTCTCTAATATAACTTTCATTTCCGATATAATTTGCTGGACAGATCTTAATTAAGTTCTTTTTCACATTATTAATATTAATTCATAACAGACTTGGAACAAGTTACTGCAAAATTGGGAATTTCTCTGCAGTTGAAAACAAACAAGCATAATCATACACTAAACTTGGTTCTATGTCTACTTTGTACAAAGCTCCAACTAGACAGTATTTTTACACCCCGTTCACAGGAGGGCTAGGAAAGCGTTGAAAGCTTTCCTAAAGTCAAGATACATTTAATCTTCTTCTCCCATATCCAGCAGGCATGTTACTTTGTCACAGAAAGAAGACAAACTGAATGAAAATGACTTATCTTTGACAAATCTATGTTGATTGTTGCTTACCACCTCACTTTCTTCCAAACACTCACAAATTGTTTGTTTCAGTATTTTTCCAGGAATTAATTTGCCTGGCCGGTAGTTCTGTTCTATACTTTCACATCTTGTTCCCTTTAGAAAAAGACATTATGTTGGTCTTTTTTCAGCTTGCCAGAATTTCAGCTATCTTCCGTTCATTCTCAAATAAGCTTCCTAATAGCATCGACCCATTTTAGTCATTTGCCTAAACTTTCTACCTGCCATATGAATATTTAGTAAACAACTCCAAGCTGCACATGTACGCCAGGCTGTGTTCTGATGTCTTAGCCCTTGTGCTTGTCCACTTGGTTAATCCCGATCAGTTAAGCAAAAGCAATGCTTACAACTTCTTTAGCAACATCTGTTGGTAACTTTCTAGCCTTCCAGCATAACAAACAAGTTCTTTAATGATTTTTCTTGCTACTAATATATTTACAAAATGTTTTCTTGCTGCAGCTTTGCCAACTCTGCCTTGTTTTGTACTATGTCCTTTTAATATCTCTGCACACAAGTACTATTCTTTTATCAGACATGTTCAAAAGCTGACCTAGTACTTCCTTTTTGCATGGCTTCTTCAGTTTCAGACTAATGAATAACTTGTAATTAGGCAGTGGCAATTATGGCTATCTATTCTTCCCAAAGAAACAGCTTGTACTTGTGCCCTTACAGCATGTGTATAACAAACCACTAAATCTTCTGTCCTTAGACTTGGACAAATTCTTTGATTTTCTGAAGTATGTTTTCCAGGCCGTTGCTTAACAGCCACTTATATCCAATTCACCACCCTCCTCCACCCATTCTTTCCTTTTAGTCAGAAGAAAATATAGAAGACATTCACCATGAGTTGCTTTCAGCACCGACCATCAAAAGAAGTGGTGAAATTTTGCTAGAATGTGCATGTTACAATACTATTTTCTGGAAATTGCAAGAGTGGTTGAAGTTGCCCTGAATAGTGTACCCAGTACTTGGGAACACACATTGATGAGAAATAACCTGCTTGAGGAATCTAAAAAGAAGTAGCATCACTTCTTTTTTCTTTATTGTACCTTTAGAGGCTTTCTGTACTGCCTAGTGGATAAAGGAAAGGCATCTTAAAGAAAAATCAAGAATTTCTCCTCTTACTTGTCCTTGATTTTCCTCAAGCAAACTACTTATGCAGTGCTTCAGTCATAAAAATTACTGCACTTACTTGACTTGAGCAGCCAGCAGGTTGAGGGAGTCGATTCTCCCCATCTGCTCTTGTGAGATTCCACCTACAGTTCTGTGTTGAGGTCTGGGGCCCCCAGATCTAGAAAGGCATAGACCTGCTCAAGCGAGTCCAGAGGAGGGCCGTGAAGATGATCCAAGTCTGGAATACCTCTCCTAAGAAGAAAGGCTGAGAGGTTTGAGGTTACTCTGCCTGAAGAAGAGAAGGCTCTGGGGAGACCTTATGCAGCTTTTCAATACTTAAAGGGAGCTAGTAAGAAAGATGGAGACTTTCTACCAGAGCCTGTAGTGACAGGACAAGGGGCAAAAGCTTCAAGCTGAAAGAGAATAGGTTTAGATTGGACACAAGGAAGAAATTCTTTATTATGCAGGTGGTGAGACACTGGAACTAGTTGCTTGGATGGGGCTTTGAGCAACACGATCTAGTGAAAGACACCTCTGTTCATGGCAGGGGGGTTGGAGTAGATGATCTTTAAAGATCCCTTCTGACACAAACCATTTTAGGATTATGCCAAATAAGCTAAAACTTTAATTTATAAGTATGTTTATTTCCTCTTATATCAAATATACAAACCTACAATTTTCACTATTAAAGCAGCATCCTCATGGACTAGATTTCAGGCTGAAACAGGAAGGTATCTGATCCTTACCAATACCTAATCAGAATAGCAACACTTAATGGGATATAATGAAAGTGGAGTATTGTAATGAGTCTTCAGCTCACTTCCTTTCAATGTAGACCACAAACATCCCATCATATCAGGATGTGAGGTTTTTTCCATTAAATCAGTGACTGTTTCACAGAGCAGCTGGATAAGAAGCCCACAAAAGAAAACGGAACCCTTGATTTGGTCCTAAATATAGAGTGGCTCTTTAGCTAAAAGATTTTGAAAAATCCTGTAGGCAATAGCTTCCCAGCAGGAGCAGTGGAGGTCAAAAATAAACCTACTATTGCACCCAGCTTCAGAGAGTGCAAGCATGAGAAGTAAGGAAGCTTGTTAAGAAAACTCAAAAGGGCCAGATAAAGAATTTAAATGTTTGCAGCACTGTGAAAATTACGAATTATGATAAGATCAGAAAGACAAAGCAGGGATATAGTTCCTATTGAGTAAAACCTAAGAAAGGGAACCAGAATGGTTAGAACAGCAGTGTAGGAGTGAGATTACCCTCAGAAAAAGATGTAGTCATGACCAAACAGTAAAAAATAGCTCAATAGATCATAAACTGCAGCAAATCAGATGTAAAAGCAAATGAATAAATATCTGATAAACAAGTACCAGAGACTAATGATCTTTCTTCAGGCCCTTAAGAAACAGGAAACCTGTCAGAAATGCCGGGAGGCAACTCATGATCTGAGTAGTAAAAGAGCACTCAGAATATAAAGGCATTACAGAAAAGACAGCAGACAGATTCACCACAGTGATGGTAACAGTACAACATGCTGGGAAGCCTCCACAAAGAACTGTGATAGAAATATTAACATTGGTAGGAATGGAGAATAAATGATAAAAATCAAGCACAGAAACACTGGAAAAACAGCAGAACAGGGAATATAAGAATGGCATTCATTCATGGCAACTCCAGGCTTTCAGCCCCAGTTTCCTCAGCCTCTCCTCATAAGATTTGTTCTCCAGACCCTTCACCAGCTTCAGTGTCCTTATTTGGGCATGCTTTGGCACCTCAATGTCTTTCTTGGAGTGACAGAACACAGGATTCAAGGTGCAGCCTCATCAATGCCAAGTACTGCGGACAATCCCTTCATATCTCCTGCTGGACACACTATTTCTGATACAGGCCAGGTTCCTGGTCACCCGGGCACACTGCTGGCTCATCCTTATCCGACTGTTAACAAACACTCCCAGAACTGGCTCCAATACTGAGCCCTGGGGAACACCACTTGTGACTGGTCACCAACTAGATTTAACTCCCTTCACCACCACTCTTTGGGCCTGGCCATAAAGCCAGTTTTTCACTTGGCTGAGAGAACACCCACTCAAGCCATGAGCAGTCAGTTTGTCCAGGAGAATGCTCTGGGAAATGGTGTCAAAGGCTTTACCATAGTCCAGGTCGACAACATCCACAGCCTTTCCCTCATCCACTAAGCCAGTCACCTTGTTACAGAAGGAGATCAGATTAGTCAAGCAGGACCTGCCTTTTGTAAGACCTGATCACCTGCTTGTCCTGTGCACTCTGCTTCATGGTGCTCAAGGTGATCTCCTCCCTAACTTTCCCGGGACAAGGGAGGTCAGACTAACAGTTCCCCAGATGCTCCTTCTGACCCTTCCTGTAGATGGGTGTTACATTTGCTAACCTCCAGTCCACTGGGACCTCCCCAGTTAACTATGTCTTTGGGTAAATGACGGAAAGCAGCTTGGGGAGCACTTCCACCAGCTCCCTCAGTACTCCTGGGTGGATCCCCATAGACTTGTGTGCATCTGAATGGCACAGCACACTGCTAACCATTTCCCCTTGGATTACAGGTGCTTCATTCTGCTCCCTGTCCCTGCCTTCCAGTTCAGGGAGCTGGGTACCCTGAGAACAGCTCATCTTACTACTGAAGATCGAGGTAAAGAAGACCTTAAGTGCCTCAGTCTTTGTCACTATGTTTCTCCCCACATCCAATAAAGGATGAAGAATCTTCTTAGCTCTTCTTTTGTGGTTAATGTATTTATAGAAACTTTTTTCATCATCTTTTATGGCAGCAGCCACATTAAGTTCTAGCTGGGATTTGGCCCATCTAATTTACTCCTGACACAATCTCATAGCACCCTTATACTTTTCCTAAGTTGCCTGCCCCTTCTTGCATTAAAATAATATCACTCTTCCCTCCAACAAAAGTTTCACTGAGTTTTGCCACATTATTGCTACAATATTGTAATACTATTTCACAGGATTCCCCTACCATGACCCCTCTTTGCAAGGGACAGCAAGGATGTGTTTGAAATTGCAGTGACTGTATGAGCAGGTACAGCAGGAACCAACAAAACAAATGCTAAGAACTCACCAGGACCAGATGGCACTCAACTCAGGAATCCTAAAGGAACTCAAGCATGAAATCGAAGAATTACCAACACAACGTTCTGTCACCTCTCAATTAAAAGTATCTTGGTAGTACAGTGTGCTGGCAATGGTGACGGACTTTTAAGAGACTGAAGGCAAGACCTTAGACCTGAAATCTGTGCTGCACATACCAGTAAAAACTGCAACAAGTAACAGAATTAGGAGATACCTGGACAAATATGATGCAGTTGGGAAGAGTCAGCATAGCTTCTGCAGCAGGATCTCCTGACTTACAAATCTACCGGATTTCTATCCACAAACCAGTGGAGAAGACTAACCCAGTACCTCGCCTTCAAATTCCAAAAGACTTACAACAAAGACCCTCATTAAGGCTTTCAAGGACACTAAGCATGCAAAAGACCAAAAGTCCATCTTGCACTAGTGAATAATTGATTGAAAAATTGACCATTTACTTTTATTCATGTTTCCAATTCTTGCCATCACCAGTAGAGTTCTGGAAATACCTGTGCTGAAACATACAGGACATCCAGCCTTCATGCTCTGAATAGAGGTGAGGAGTGCACTAACAACAGCCATCAAAGACAGTAAGTTATTCAAGGTAAAAAATGAAAAGGCAAGCTACAGATAACAAAGGCTTCATGAAAAACGGCCAAACAGACAATAAAATGGCAAGCAGCATTCAGTGTAGTTAAATCACAAACTAGATGATCTTTCAAGGTCCCTTCCAACCCCTAACATTCTATGATTCTATGCATATAGGAAAACCAATCCTAACATTGGAAAGAAAATTGTGAGGCTGTGTAAAACCATCAGCTGCTAGCAGCAAGATCTTTGCAGTTATAATAGACAGCTGCTCAGTAAGAAGTTAAAATTGGAAATAGAAGTAGTAAGGAAGCATTAGGAGAGAAATTTCAATTAACACCTAACAGAGTTTCAGAAGGACAAAGACAACATGATTTCATGGTCCATAGACACTGTTCCTTAATTAAGACCAAGGCAAGAATTATCAGTTTGATGACATTTTACTCTCCAGAACATTTGAGGCCTGACAAACACTCAGAATTGTTTGAAAGAAAGCTTTCAGAAACTTTCTCCAGAGAGGGTGGGTTACCAGGGTACCTTCTCTGATAGTCATCATGCAATAACAGAGCACAATTTAGCCCTTAGCAGAAATCCCTTTCCTACCTCTCACTCCTTCAGTACAACCAATGAAACTTCTGAAACTATCAGGAGGTTGTTTTCAGAAGAGCATTTGCATTAGCGTCATTCTCCAAGTCTTGCAGAACAGAAACGTTTATTAGGGATTGTTATATTGATCTGTCTGTACGGATTTTCCTATCACAAGATAAACAGTGAAAATAATTACATCAACATGCCCTCTGTTCTGACAATTGTTTTTCACTGCAGGTTAACAAATGTAATTAGATGTTCATAGGCCAGAAAAAACTTCCAGAAAATCTAATTCTCTTGTTGTCAATTACTCTTTTGAGACACACAGAGTCACAGTGAATAAAAACTGAAACTCTGAAATAACCTACACCTCCACCCTACCAGCTGTTATTTTTCCATAGGAGGATAAAACTTTTCCAGCTTTTTTATGCCACCAATGAAATGCAAGCCATCCCCAGTCTGTATTCTCTTCTCAGTTTTGAGTGGTCTGCTCAAAAGCATGTCAAAAGCTACTCAACTACTCAGATTAATTCTGCCTAAGTAATTGAGTCAAAAATTCTTACAACACTGTCAAATCAATGTGCCCCAAATCCACAAAGGTGGCCCCCAAACTTCCTGGAGTAAAAAGCAAATGGAAGATCTTAAAGTTAATAAAAAACAGTATGTGGATAAAATGCTATGAATCACATTTCTGGTTGTTTTTTTTTCTGAAGCATAACATCTAGCAGCTTAGAAGACGGGAAAAAAAAAAATACAGATTCTCACAGAAAGCTGCGAGAGTTCTGAAGCCACATTTTCAAGACAGACAACGACTACCACAAAATTAAGGACAGAAAAATTAGAGCTGCCAACACTGCAATTAAACACCTCCGAACAGCCCATTTTGTTTAAAATTCCTGGGCAAACAGCATCCTCGGTTTGCTCTTCTCACCCTGTAAGTGTGTCACCACTGCACTGCTGTGGGTGTGCTGACAAGGTTGTTACATAACTCCCTTGCTCCCAAGTGGGATTAAGAAAAAAACAACCTACTCTCAAAACTGGAAACCAACTGTTTTTCAGACAGACTACGCTCCTCTACATCGTTGTTTGGGAGTGGAATCCCAAGTAGCAGAGAGTCACATCTCTTTTCTTTTCCCTTTCTCTTTTCTTTTGCCTTTGCTTCTAGCAGTGTCCAGCACCAGGCACATCCTCCAGCACCACGGTGATGTTCTGCCCAGCTGTGGCTTTCCATGATGCAAACACCCACATGTGCTCTGGGTACCTCAAGCTCCATTTCACCAAGAAACAATTCTCTCCTGTAGGTCCAGTTCATCTCATCTTACAAAAGATCACGAGTCATGCCTTAGAAATGTCTTCTCACTGGCTATTAAAATAGTCTCAACAATTAGCTTAAATGGAGGAAGCTAAACTGTGAATATCTGAAGTGAGGCAAATTAATCTCTCCTGAGGATGCAGCCTCGTGGCTCTGCAGGGCTTCTTCCCTTCCCATTCAGGGCTGGGCTTCATTAGCTGATGTCTGCATTCTCCTTAGGCCTCTGACATATGTCAGTCCTCAACCTATAGGTCCTGGGAGCTGAATTTAAATTCTTAATGATCTCCTTCCTGAATACATATATACAGAGCTTCATGTAAATTCCATGTATTTAACCATTATAAAGAATCAAGTGAAAAAAAATATGTATGAAAATATACAGGAATATCCACATGGCAGAATTAAACTTAGGTTTCTTGTTAGAAAAAGAAAATTAAATAGAAATTAAAGTCAAATAACTTGCTAACTTCCACTATCACTGTCATACTCTCCCCCAAATAAGTAAATCAAACTTTAATAAGTAAACCAAGTCAAAATCCATGAAGAAGCATAAATTCAGAAGCTTATCCGGGGTTTTGCTGCTTTTAAATCAACATGAGGGGGCCAGTTAGCTCAGTCAGTTGAGCGTGGCGCTAACAACGCCCAGATCACGGGTTCGAGACCCGTTCGGTCCCCATGTGTTGCCTGATCTAGTCGAGAGGTGGTGTCCCTGGCGACAGGGAGGCTGGATTAAAATGATCTCTAAGGTCCCTTCCAGCCTACACCATTCTATGATTCTCTGATTATCTATTCACCATCTCATGATTTGGGGTACTTTAGAAATTACCAAATCGAGGTGGAACTCTGACATTACATAGTGCTTTTTTCAAGGAGTTAAGAAAGAAGTGGAAACCAAACAGAACAGGACTTTTCAATAGTCTTTTCTTATGAAGGAGCATTTCTTATGCAATAGCTCCAGTGACCATTGCTAAAGTGTGTGGGAAGACAGTGTAGGAACTGTCCCTCTTCCATGGGGAAGTTCTCCTATCTGAGATAGCGCTAGGTTATCCTTGCAATGCAAAAAGATAAGTCGAGGCACAAAAGGGGAAAACGGTCTTCATTCAGAATAGAAATACTCCTCTCCTGAGTGAAGGTGGGTGCTATCAGCCAAATGGATCCTTTTGATCATCAGTAAGCCTATTCTATGGAAGAGGTAGAGTTGCATTCTCTTCTCTAGCATCCTTACAAAGATTCAGTAATCCAACAGGCTTGATTCAGCTCTGTACTCTTAACCACAAGATCCAACACCATCCAGATCCTACCTTTTGCTCCTTTTCACTTCTTTCTTTTCTCAGGCAAACACATCACACAGCTGTAACTTCTCAGCCCCATTTCATTCACTGGTATCTATCTTTGAGAAAGTTTCTCTCAACTCCTCTGTTGTTTCACTATTTTTGCACTTCACTGTTTCATCATCCACTGATCCTTTTCTCTCACCTGTTTGTCTAAACCACAAACTCCTCCTTCCACTGCAGCATTTGCTTTGTATTTAAGCTTTTTCTGCCCTCTCTGATTCAGAGGTTCCTTTCTTTTCGCCCTCAGACACAGTAGACAATATCATTCATTGCCACTTCAATTTTCCCCTTTCTGATTTAGAAAGCTTCAATATCCAAAATAAAATTGCAAATTTTATTCCAAAAGTCAGAAAGATTAACAGCACCCTGGTTAATTCCTGCTCTGAACAGTCCTTTCTCTCTTGTCAGGGAATGCAGGAGTTAGTTTCCTACAACTAGGTAGCTGTAGCTGTTCCAAAAGCACATTAATTAAATGACAGATTTAGATATCCCCAATGCGTTTGATTTTACAGCTGTAAAAAGATCACTTGCCTTCAACTTCAGAGATACATTTTCTACATTTTGCAGACACTGTAGGTATTGCTGAGGTTCCAGAGTACAAATTGGTGATATTATAGCACAGCCGCATTATGACACCCTGAGCGATTTGCTAAGGGCTATGCCTCGGTGCTACAGAAATCCAGTAAGTGGAAACAGCAAAACCACTCTACATTATCAGGAATGGTAGGTCTCATTTAAGAATTAGAAAAGCAGAATGGGATCTAGTTTCAACATTTTTCTCTCTCCTTTATGTTTTAATAACCACATACACAAACAGCAAGAAGCAGAAACCCCTACAGTTGGCTAGCTCAGGTAACTCTCCACGAAGGCTGCAGTCACTGGAGCTCTGTATTAAAAAGCTCCTGATCCAGAAGGGCAGCTGCTAAGGGAATGAGCAGATGCACCAGCCTTCTGCCAGCTGGTACAGAGGGAGAGCAGACACCCTGAGAACTGCTGCTCCCATCTGAGCTGGTCTGTCACAGCTGTGCCACTGCCCTTTATCTCAAGAGTTTCTGCACAAAAGTGCCTTTCCACAACAGCACATCAGCACAAAGCATTAACAAAGCAGCAGTTCACAAATATTACCTGCAGGCTTACTCAGCTCTGCTATGCATCTGATTCTCAGTTGATTCATTTCTCTACCCAAACAGTATTAGTACCTGAAATCAAATGGAAGTCATCTTTCTCTAGAAAACATCATAACCTAACAAACAAACCTCCACCAGCAAGCTCTCTTCCCCCATTCATATTCCAGCTTTGGAGGGAGTCAAACTATCCACAGCATGAAAATATAACCTCTCAGTTCAATATACTCCAGAGGGAGACAGAAATTTGTAAGGGGCAGAAACACATGACAGCTAATTAGGGACCCACCATTTGGACCCTAATACAATGTTTTTTTCTGAACTCTTTAGAAAAACTAAAGGAAAAAAGGAGTGTACTGAAAAATGGTAGTTAAAGCTCTTACCTTGTAAGACCTTTTTCTGACTAACAAATATGGTATCTTCGGACACATGCAGTCTTCTGTACTGCACTTTATCCTTGGCCACTGAGATTCCTAAAGGTGCTCCAGCTACTCCATTCTGTAGTTCTCAGTTGACACTGATGCTGCTCATTTACACACAAAAACACGTTTACTTTTCTGGCTTGAATTTCCAAGATACCAAAATACCTGAAAAGGCAAGTTTTGGGCCACAAGCAGCACCAGAAATAGCAAAACCTTTTCAAAGGCAAAAAAAAAATAAATCTGAAGACAGAAAGGAAAAATTGAGATTTTGTAATACTAAAACCACGGTGTACTCATGCTTCTCAGCATAATGCAATTCCTGTCCCTTCTTTTCAATAGTGGCATGTTGGTGGCTATTTCACTTTTAGAAAGCAGTGCCAGGACACTGAACCATATATCCAGTCATAACATGTTGATATAGCCAAAAAATGTCATTTGGACTATTCCAATACAAAGTTAGGCCTACCTACAACCTTATACTAAAGGCCATATGCACTTGAATCTGGAGGTTTTCCAGTAAGTAGATAAAAACAGGAAAGGGAAAAAATAAACAAAAAATCCTAAACAATCTAATCTTGTAAAAAAATAGGCCTTATGCAAACACACTGTGTACGGCAAACCATGTTTTAATCTTCAGAATATTTAAAATCATTGGCTTCACTCAAATTTGACAGAGAAGCAGAGGTCTCAGCTATTCAACATCTCTCCTCATTGCATGATACTATAAACAGAGAAAGACAGATAAAAAAACAACTCCTGTCCCAGGGAGACTCATGGCCATTTAGCAGCGAGACTGCACTGCCAAGACAGGTTATAGACAACCACTGGCAAGGCTTCAGTGGTTATTTGGTTATACTCCAAGTTTATCAGCCACAGAAAATGAGCTTTCCCTTATGCTTTCCCTTATGCTTTCCCTTTTCTTACTTTCGAAATAAAACAAAGTAAAATTTACTCAAAATACTTGTTTTCATAAAACTGAAAAGTGAAGGACTCCATTATTTCTATTATTTTGCATCTTTAAAACTCTCATTAAAACAACCATTACTCCTAACTTCAAAGCTAAACATTCTGCACAGAGCTACCAAACCCAGCCCTGTAGAACGCCTTAAGTTCAAAAACAAAACAAACAAACAACAACAACACTAAAGACTTCTTCGCCCCTGGGTGATCCAAAACATCTGAATACAAATAAAACTAGCACACACTACGTTCGTCCTCAAAGGAGAAGAAATAACAACATACCTTAAAAGTTGTAACTAACTCGTTACTATATTGGATCAAGATGGTTTTACCCCAAAAGGCCGCACACAATGCATTTTTCGGTCTCCTGTGTTAGCAACAGAGAAATGATTTTTGTACGGCCTTAAAATCCCAGTGTGTTGCAGTAACAGTCAGAGATGATGAAGCAGGATAAAAAGAAAATAATGAAAGCAACTGTTCATGTGAAGCCCTGGCAGTGTGTGTCTCCAGTTGCGTGTGACTTGAAGCACACACCTCGCTGATCTTGCCGTCCACCAGCTCTGTGGCCCAAGGCAAGTGTTTGCTTTCCTATCTAAACAGAAAAAATTATTCTAATGGGCTGCAAACTCCTTGAGCTTTAAGCACCATTAAATGCTCACGAGGTACAAACTTTCCACGAGGGATTTCCATGAAGCCATAGAAGATATTTCCTCCTTGTTCACCACTTAGACACTGCTTTATCTAGAAACAAGAACACAGCTACACCCATCTTCATGCAACTTTCCTGCCACCTAAACATCACCTTATAAAAATAATGTTATTTGCTATCCAGTGCAATGTTTTACCTCGCTCATCATCTTCATTTCAGATGCTGAAAAGGGCACTCAGTTAGCAAACAGAGGTTGCTAGATAACCTTTATTTGTTTCGGTCATGTAAGCAGTATCTCTAGATGGAAGTCCTCTCCCCTGAGGCACAAAGTGGCAAATAGATGAATAAGATGAGAATTTTTGAAGACTGATGAAAGGAAACCAAGAAGCTTTTACTGAAGAGGCAAACCCCACATGACTCCACTGTACACTGAGCATTACCAGTCACATGGCAACTCTCCCCTTAGAAGCTGCAGTTGAAGGGAATGGAGTTGGAGACACATCTCTTCGCCAGCAGGCAAAGGCTCAGAGATGAGCTCAGTAGTGGGTATGTAATGCACCATAAGGGCTAAGAGATCAATAAACACCACATTCTGAGCAGAATCCTATCTTACCTGCTGCCTTTTTTCCCCTCTTTGTCTCCTCTTTTGATATGAAACAATTATATCAACCCACTTTTGAAAATGCAGATGTTCATCTCTAAAATTTGGCAAAGTATGATGTATCTGGAGAAAAACTTTCCATGCCATGTAGCAGTCTCACATCACTCTGATCTAGGAAGCCTCATCAACTACAGCTCTGACATGAAGAGATTCCTTCATATTAAAAATCTTTGAACACGCATTTCAATAAGTTGTTCTTATAATTCCACAATCTGGAGCACAGACTTGCCATTTGGTTTGGAAGCTACAGCTAAGTTCATGACTTCTAAAATTCTTGTGAAAACCCTCTTGAATTTTGACCAAATTAGACTTCTGAAAAGAACATAAATATATTCAGCATAGGATGAATGTATCTGCTAGGATGTGGTTTCACCACTGCCAACTGCAGCCAGCCCATGTTAGTGCTGTTGTCATGGGGCTGGTCACATCCTACTCTTCCACCTCTGACCAGCTGTAACACTTTCTTCCTGTCCCCTAGTTTGTACTAGGATTAGTGCAGTCAGGTATCTCCACGTCCTGGTGCTGGCATAGAAGAGGCTAAGGGAAACACAACTGCATCTTTTGGCAGCACAGCTAACAGAACCCTGGCCAAACAGGAAACTACTTTCTAGGATGTTGCTCTGTGTCAACAGCAAAGCTCTGGATGAAAGATGTTAATTATACCACGCTCACTTGAGCTGCTAGTAAGAAAAAAAAAACACCTCTCCATGACACTGAACATTAACATCTTAAAAATCATCCCAGGCAAATCTCTACTACAGTTGCAATGACTAACATAGCTGCTCAGAGGCAGAGAAAACTACGAAAATGCCTAAAGATAAGCACAAAAATAAGAGTATACTGAAGGGCCACAAGGATAGCATGAATGGAGACATGCAATAACCATTTTATGCTCCAGATCTAGAAACTGACACAGTATTAACCAACAAATAGCTATCCAAGAGAAACCGTTCTGGCAGAAAATTGAGCTTACCTGAAGTTACAGAAAGATATGAAAAAGAATCGTAAAACTATTTAGGTTGGAAAAAACCTTTAAGATCAACTCCAAACTTTAACCTAGCAATGCCAGGTCCACCACTAAACCATGTCCCTAAGCACCACATCTAAACATCTTTTGAAGGGAAGCAAACTACTACCTGTGTACTCCACCTCCTAGAAATCAAGTAAATTTATGGTTTTTTAAAGAGAAATAAAAATTACAGTATTTCTACAACACACCAAATATGAGTTCCAGTGCAGAAGCTCATAATTTATATCTAAATGAAACAAGCTTTAAAGTGTAAAATATATATTTATCAAGTCTCTATTTTTATATGAATGTACTATGCCAAGAGATATTAAAAAAGGCCTACTTCACACATATTTGACTTTAGTAATAAATACCAGAAACTCATCTATCTAGAAGTCAAATTTGAATTGGATATGAAATAGTTATCTTTATGATTTTGAGGCAAAGAGGGATCTTGTTCCTTTTGAAGATAAACAGTTTTTAAAAAGACGCAAGACTGAAGTCAAGTGTCTACCCAAGGCCCCTCTGTATTAAGGAGCTTCTGCTGCTCAGCACTATAGGTTGGGCCTTTTTGATAAAATCCCTTATTTCTATTGTACTGGATTGCTGCTAAGATTACGAATCACTTCCTATGGTGAGAATTTTTAACAGTGTTAGAGACAGCCTCTGACTCTGCTGCAAAACAAAAGTGTGATGGACATAGAGCCGTTCATTCAGACTGTTTGAACTAGAACTAGGAACAAGGTCGGTCCCTTTTTTCCTACCAGCTTTCCTTACTTGCTTCTCAAAGGGGAGCCTTTATATGGCTCACTGAAGCAACTATTTGACAATCTCTTCTGAGACTTCCAGATGCTATACCTGCCCAGGTTTCTCTGTAAAGTACAACCTGAAAAAAAAGCCCAAACAAACATCATATAGTTCCCAAAGCTGTGTCTGGTTTTGCTATGTACTTTCTATCTGAACCACCTATCTTAGCACAGGCTGAGAAACCTGAGCATTAGAGCTAAGTTTAAAAGATCCATCCAAGAAAAGTGTGTGATCCTTCTGGCAAAGACAGTTTAAAAGGTATTTAGGTGGCTGATGATGCTGTTTAGCATCTAATAAGGTTTTCAGATGCATACTAGCTACAAGCAGCAAAGTACACATAAACACCTTTTAAAATCTTGCTAAGAATGTAGAGAAGTTTCAGAAAAGTAGCTGAAGGAGTCCCACAAAGTCCACACTTCCTCTCAACAGAGAAGCCCAACCATTAGTTTATGGGTCATTGACTAGAAGATTTGAGGTCTCCTGCATTTGCCACCAAGTCTATTTGCAAGCACTGTGTTGCCTGGTTAGTGCTTGCTTCTGCTGTATCCTAAGGTTATAATTTCAAAAACCTCTATAATCTCCAATAGCTTGTTTCTGACTGGACATTAACTTTCTTGCTTTGTAGCAAAACTTCAGAAAAGTCCTGGGAACATGAGATAAGCTTAGAAATAAAGTCAAAAGAAAATAATTATTTGGGCTGGGAGCAAAACTGCAAATTGTTTTATGAACTGAAATTGTATCCTGGGGTAATCTACCAGCAGGACAGGGAAGAACACATGGATTTTAAACCCTACTGCAGTCTCACATGTTCTCACTTACAATTGTCTCAAGGCACTGCAGCACCACATATGTTTTTCATCTTTGCACTGCACATGCAGGATGCTTTGTTTTCCGTATCATAATCTTGACTTGGACTTGGGCCTCAATGTCAATGCACAATTTTAATCAGGAATTGTGCAGTATTTTGTAATTTCCCTGAAGCGCTCAGTTCTGGTTTCAGGCCATTATGCAATATTTGTTCAATTTAGATTCCAGCATACAGTGCACAGCACCAGGGAACTGTTAACTATCCCCAGCTGAAAGTCTGGAAGAAAGGCATGGGGTGGCAGGGGAAGGAAGTTTCGGGGTTTTTATTTACTTTTAAAACAAGCATACCAGTTTATAACCTCATCATGATCATTTGGTCTTTCATTTTCAAGTGCCTGGGATAAAGAAACCGATAAAGTTACTACTAGTTTGAACACAGAGAAAGTACTCATGCTAATATAAACAGCTTCTTGTCCCGGAGTTGTACCTGAAGGCTATCTTAACACCTGACATTAAATGTTATTACATTGTAAAGAGGCTTTACTCAGTCCCAATATTTTTCCTCACGATAAGCCCAAAACCAAGATTAAAAGCTTGTCTAAAGATATGACACGAGACCTGAAAGTCATAAGCACAACAGACCACTACTGTTCTGCAATATGGCCAAGAACAGCAGGGTGGAAAAGTTGTCAGTTTTTGGCTAAATTCTCCAATTCTCCATGTACCTGCCAAATAATGATTCACAGCAGAAGAATTCTCAAAATATTGTACAGCAATCTTGTGAAAGCAATCAGGGGAAGTATTTTGGTTTACTGCATAGATCAAAGGCAAATCAAGGCTGAATCATTGTAAAGAGATCTGCCCTACGTAAAACAACTGATCAATTTAATGGAGAAACACGATGACTAATGTTCAACACATAAAGCAACAAATTAAAATGCTTCCCCTTTCTAGTATCAGCAACCAAATAAAACTGGCAACTAAATAAAAAAAATCCAACCCAAACTCTGAAGATACACGTGTAACTCATGTAATTCAACTCACTAAAGCTATGCAAAAAAACCTCTAAGGATGACTACCCCAAAAAACAGTTGCAGACACCTTCCCAAGCGACATTGACCTTGCTCAGAACATCCTGCCATTTACTCCCCTTCTTGACCTGAGCCAATGCCACTCTTCCAAAGCTGCCACTTGCTGATGGTGAACAGAATCTGAAACTCACCCCTTCCCAGGACTCCCTGCAGCCAGCTTCAGCTCTTTCAGCTGTGCTTACCAAGATGCAGCGAGCAGCCGCACCTACGAGGGCTGCCCAGCACAGCCCCCAGGCCTTTCTTGCTGCTGCTAAACCAGCAAGCTGAGCCACTGTGCAGCAGGCTACCCAATTTTTTTTTTAAAAAAAAAGTCCATCAACTTAAGAAACAAGAGTGAATGAGAAAAGGGAGCACTTTGCCTGAAACACACATTTCTTGCAAGACTTCCCCTTGAAAACAGCTATGAACAGTAAATATAATTCCACATCCAAATTACAGGATGGGCTCCGGCCACTGCAGTAAAAATATAGCCAAGCCTGTGCACGTGCAAAAGAAAGTATCTCTGAAGTCTTGTGACTACTGCGGCCCTTCTCTGCTCGAAGACGGCAAGAAAACTGTCAATACCAGGTCTTGCTCCACCAGCCAAAGAGGCAGGCTTGTGAACAATCTAGAAGTTCCAGCTTGGGTGATTAAACACAGTGGTATGACACTGCAACCTGGAGCTTCTCCCCATACATATCATAGAATCATAGAATCATGCCTTCACAAACCCTGAAAGCTGAAATAAATTAGACTTAAGCCAACTTGGAACTCTGGGAAGTATACTCTCCTTGTGTGCATATTTCAGATGTCACTAATATTAGATACAGCTTGTGTGACTAATGGGCCAAAGCCACTAACAACTCACAACACATATGTGCATATATATATATATATATATATACACATAAAGTCCCAAAAGCAAAAATTGCACAAGTTTATAGTAAGGAAATAAAATTCTGTCCTGCTGTTCCTTATCTTGTTAAGCACGTCCCAATTTACAAGGAATTGTCTCTGTTAATCAGAATAAAAGATCTAGCTTAATGCAATCAACCTTTCAGATGCTATTTAAAATGGCAGGAAAATGAGCAATAGGTAAAGGAATTTCAGTGTCACTACAGACAAAACCAGCAAGACTAACAATTACTTATGAGCATCTATCAGGCAGGCTAGGTTTAAGGAGCTTGTAGAAGATCCTCCTAAAGAGAATACTTAAAGAAGCTCGACATAACTTTGCCAAGCTTTAAATAACAATGTAGCACACAGACTCTGACAAAGACTAAAATATTTTTAAGAAGTAATCTAAGGATGGATCATGTAACTCATGCAGAAATGCAGAAGTCATGCATTTTGCTTACTTAATTTCTGTAAGGAGGAGTCTGATAAAAAAAAGCCAAGAATAAACAAAAGATTTTCCCCCAAACCAGAGCTGCTCTAGAGTGTGGTGATGACTAAAGAAGGGGTGTAGAACTTCAGATGGAGAGTCCGTTGCAGGAGCAGAACAAAAGAGGTGGTGAATGGAGTTGAAGCCAGTTGGCAGCTGGTGACAAGCTATGTTCCCCTGGGGATCAGTGTTGGGGCCAGTTCTGTTTAATACCTTTATCAATCATCAGGATGAGGGGATCAAGTGCACCCTCACTAAGTTTGCAGACAACACCAAATTGGGCAGGAGTGTTGATCTGCTGGAGGGTAGGACGCCTCTGCAGAGGGACCTGGGCAGGCTGGATTGATGGGCCGAGGTCAACTGTATGAGAGGCAACGAGGCCAAGTGCCAAGTCCTGCACTTGGGTCACAACAACCCCAGGCAGCACTACAGGCTTGGAAGGGAAGTGGCTGGAAAGCTGCCCAGTAGAAAAGGACCTGAAAGTGCTGGTCAACAGCCGGCTGAACATGAGCCAGCAGTGTGCCCAGGTGGCTAAAAAGGCCAATGGCATTGTAGCCTGTATCAGAAAAGACGTGTCCTTTTGGAATAGGGAAGGGATTGTCCCCCTGTACTCAGCACTGGTGAGGCCACACCTTGAATCCTGTGTTCAGTTTTGTGCTCCTCACTACAAGAAAGACATTGAGGTCCTGGAGCACATCCAAAAAGGGCAACGAAGCCTGTGAAGGGTCTGGAAAACAAATCTTATGAGGAATGGCTGAAGGAACTGGGATTGTTTAGTCTCGAGGAGATTGAGAGTAGACCTTATCACTCCCTACAACTACCTGAAAGGAGGCCGTAGCGAGATAGGCTTTGTCACTTCTTCCAAGTAACTAGTGCTAGGACGAGACGAAATGTGTTCAAATTGTGCTGAGGAAGGTTTAAAAAAAATTTTTTTACTGAAAGAGTGGTGGAGCACTGGAACAGGCTGCCCAGAGAGATGGGGGAGTCACCATCCCTGGAGGTGTTCATAAAAACGTGTAGATGTGGCACCTTGGGACATGGTTTAGTGGTCCTGGTGGTGTTGGGTTAAAAGTTGGACTTGATGATCTTAGAGGTCTTTTCCAACCTTAATGATTCTATGATTCTTTTCTTAGTATTATTTTATGTATTTATATGTAAACTCACTATTATATCCTTAGCATCTTCTATCACAAGGCTTGACTGGACTAATAATTGAAGACTAAAAAGGATCAATAAACTTTTAAGTGTACAGGCTCCCCTGTTCACACAGCTGGTGTCAATGTCTTTATTTAATGAACAGCAATAAGAAAGTAAGTTTCTTTCAATAGTATATTATTTAGATCTCTACTTAGACAGCAAGTACTGACAGCTTACTAAACGGAAATTCCAGTCACCTGCTGATTTTTAGTGATATTTCAGAAAAGTACCAATTCTGTGATAACATTCTTCTGAACTACCCTTACAGGGAAATCTACCAAAAATATATTTGTATGAAATTATTTGGTCAATTGAACTCCTTTCTTAAGGCAATGTTAGTATGCTTACAGAATTTTCTCACAGCCCAGCTCCAACACATGGCACAGACTGTAGCTAAGCTTCAGTTTTGTGAATTTTAAGATGTGCTGTGAAATAGTCATGGTTAAATTTAGTGTCTCTTTCCAGATACTTTGGAGGCAATATAAAAAGACACTGTCTTTTACCTCAGACTGGGATGACTGTGAGCTATATTAAGTAGCGTGAGCACCTCTGACCATAATTCACTTCCTTCCAATGAGACTGAATAATTAGAAACTTGAGTATTATACACGAATAGACACTCTCTAACTCAGGATCAAAACAAGAAGAATACTTTAACAGTAACAAAAGCTGGAAGGAGTACACAGGGCAGGGCTGGCTACTTCAGCTTTTGTGCTAACAGCTGCAGAACCATAGCCAGGCTGGGAAGCAAGCCCTGCCAATGCGAGCAAGTTATAGAGCAATCCCATCTCATCAAAGCTGCACCAATCTAGGCAATAAAGAGTTTCCCCATTCAAGTTCTCTTCTAGAAGGCATTCTTTTCAGTCATTATAGAGCTAGTGAAAATAAGGACTTTTTCAGAAATGGATATTCATGTATGCATGATTCAGTTCATTTGATTTTGGCAGGGTAGGCAATAAAGACAGATGGAATATAGGACAAGCACTTTACATAAAACATTTGCATGGATTTGCTGTATCAAATCAGGATTTTAAAGTCTGTTATATAAGAGGAGGGAAAAAAAAAAATCCCTAGTTTGGCCATGTTCTATACAATCCAGATGACTAATCTCATTTAAATAAAGGTCTAATAATAATTCAGGAAGTAGTGCTCAATTGTATTGCAATGTCCTTTTCTCACTTGTAAATGTTATCTGTAATACAAATTTTTATTTAACAAATATTTAAACAGCAATCACAGGTTTTTCAATCAACTAATCTGGTCAGAGATTAGAATATGAATATAGTTCAGAGTAGCTACACTCAGCCTACAGCACAAGTGTTGCCCTGTATCTCATTCCAAATGACAAGTTTATGTCAAATACTTAATCTAGTTGCCTGGTTTTTATCAGTCTGTGCTATAACCTTTACATTAAATATGTTTTAGTATCTAATTGATTCGTATAATTTTTAAGTAAATCATTCCTCAAGTGGCTTATAAAGCTATTTGGGCAACTGCAAATTACTGTAACTGCATTACACGGAAAGACAACTTAATGTTCCACATTTAATAATCCCCAGATGATTTTTAAAGAACATTGTAGTACTTGTATCATGGAATACAGCATCCAAAAAAAAGCACAAGTACAAAGGATAGGCTGCTATTTATAGTATTCATTAAAAGGCAGGTAACTTGCTCCTTTATTTTTTCAGTGCATTCTGTTCAAAGCTTTCAGATCACAGCTAGCTAAAAGGAAAAAGGAGTTGAGGGCTGGCTCCTAGTTTTGCACTACGAAATACCAACACTACATCCATTACTTTATTCCTAAATTGCAAAATGTAGTTGGTTTGCTTGAGGTGTAATACAATACCTGAAATCCAGTTTCTAGCTTTTCAAATGTTAATTTAAGTCAAGTTATTGCTCACCATGATTTCCAGCAGGTTTCTCTGCACTGACTGCACTATAGCTTTCCTTACAAACATCCTCACTATGAAACAACAGATTCTTTGTATTACAACAATGCACGAAAGGTTTGAGCATTTCTCCACTAATATTCGAAATAAAAAAATAATTAATTCAGTAATAAAGCTGATAAACAACAGTCAGAGATAAAACTGCACTTCACTCAGTAATCCATCAGGCTGAGAATACCACATAGAGGCACTTCAGAGACTGAACTCCAGTTTTCCAAGGCCAAAGCATTTGTAAACTAAGCTAAATCAAGTCCAAAAGAACTCCTGTGAGTTACTTTGCAGGCATGGCAGTTGACTTAAAGAGGGTTAGTACCGGCTTTAAAAAGAGTCCAAAAACTAGAAAGTAACAACAGCGCCTAGCCTCTTAGGCATCGCATCTATGAAAGCAAAGTGGATGCAGGTAAATTAGCTTTTTGTCTAAGCCATAGAACTAGAGATGCTATCAAATCTCTAATCACTCAGCTTCTCCTCACGCTCTGTAAGCTGCACTGTGATTGCAAACTCCTCCCGGCATTTTAGCTACAGGAGAGCAGAACTATTCTGCACCTCTTCTCTTACACACCTGTGGGCAGAGAATACTATGCAATAGCTTTTCTCTTTCACAGGAGAATCTGTATTTCTGCATATAACTACCCTGAATCATACAATACTCACTTCACTCTCCTTGCAGCTACTCCAAATAGTAATCGACTCAAAAAATACAGATGAGTAGCACTCATGTAACACTGTATAGTAATGGCACTTCATTAGAGAATCAATGAGAGGAGATAGACTAAATCTGAGCAACAGATTCTATACTAAGATCAAAAGACCCTATTTCTGTGTCTACACCAGCCTCTGAGGAAGAGTCCAATTTCCCTCTGGTAGAACTGGATTTATTAGTATGCCTGCGTGCAATGTACAATATTTTGTCCCGATTACCACTTACAAAACTAAAAAGCAAGCTAATATTCTCCTTTGAAAATATGTATATTATTTTCTAACAAATTCCAAATCAATTCCTTAGCTACTTCGAGAGCATGCATTCAGAAATTCACAGCTGTAGAACTGACGGCTGCACGGCAGCCTCAAAAATAAAATTTTACACTAACGCAGAATCATGACTCACAATATGCTCCCTCTATCTGCATTCATCTTAGAAAACTGATGAACCGATGACAGGTGTCAGTTTGTGCTTCTTAAAAGAAAGATCAGATGGAAATCCAGATTGTAGTTTTACCAGAGGTCAAATAAGAAAATACTTTTAGAGTTCCACAGCGTCTAGGGAGCCACGTGTCCAAGAGTTATCCTAACAGTGCTCACTTTTAATCCTGGTTTTGCTGGGAAATGCAGAAAGAAAACCTTTAATTGTTCTTGGCAAATCACAGAATTGGGACTTATCTTACATTGTAAAAACAATTAATATTTTAACCAGAAAACAATCCAATTTATTATATGGTTGCTTAAGTTGTCCCGAAAATATGCATTTTCCAGCACTTTATGCCTATGCAACTACAGCACCTTTCCAAAGGAGTCCTGAAGCTGCATATAACAGGAGGTTTATGATGGCTGAATTACAAAGAGAAGGCAACAACTCAGTTACACTTAAAAAAAAAAAAAAAGTTCCTGCTAACAGGCAATATGGAGGCCATACTCCACCAAATATCAAGGTTTCGCTTCCACTGTCTATTAGCGCCAAGAATGAAATCACTCTTTCGCAGTGTCCCTGTCCTTTGTGCAGCAGAAGCTGTTCCTTGGCAACCGATGCAGACAACTGAGTTGCCACGGAAACAAGAAAGACTAATTTATAAAAACTCCGAAACAAAGCAACTGTAAAGGCAACGTTAAATAAGGTGGATATATTCTGTATTACTTAATCCCACCCTTTGGATAAAAAATAAAATATGAAAATACTAAATTACTAGCTAGTAATATTTTCATTATTTCTGTAAAATTGGGTTTACAGAGAGCTAGTGTTTCATTACATCAACTGCAAGGAGCCTCTTACTCTCTTTGGTTCAATTTGGCAAATATACCTGAATATTTATACCACAGTTGAAGAGGAGCATTTCCCATTTCAGGCAGTGTTTTCTCTTTCAGGGAAGAGAAGGATCGAGGCGAAAAAGACACAGAACAACTGTTGAGGGAGTGCCCAAAATATTTGCAAGCTGGATAAAGTAAGTGTTCATGTAGTGAAAAGGCATACACATGTGATGTGTACATCACAGCTGACTAAAGGAATGTATATTCACCTTTCTTATCCATTAGTAAATATTAATAGAAAAAAAAATCTTTAGTATGTGTGCATTTTAACCACATTTACATCTTGTGTACATGCACAAGTGGAGATCATGCTCAAAGCACACATCTTTACCAGCGAACAAGGAGCGGGGAATAGCCCAGCACATGCTGCATTTCCCAGGAAAAAATAACAATATATCAAGTCACTGGAGAGCAGTGTAGGAGAAAGGGACCTGGGGGTGCTAGTGGACAGCAGGGTGACCATGAGCCAGCAATGTGCACTTGTGGCATCCTGGGGTGTATTAGAAGGGGAGTAGCTAATAGGTTGAGAGACGTTCTCATCACCCTCTACTCTGCCCTGGTGAGGCCACATCTGGAATATTGTGTCCACTTCTGGGCCCCTCAGCTCAAGAGAGACAGGGAACTGCTTGAGAGAGTCCAGCACAGAGCCACACAGATGATGAAGGGAGTGGAACATCTCCCTTATGAGGAAAGGCTGAAGGAGCTGGGTCTCTTTAGCTTGGAGAAGAGGAGGCTGAGGGGTGACCTCATAACTGTTTATAAGTATCTGAAGGGTGAGTGTCAGGAGCATGGAGCCAGGCTCTTTTCAGCAGCATCCAATGACAGGACAAGGGGCAATGGGTACAAGCTGGAACATAGGAGGTTCCACAGAAATATTAGAAAAAGCTTTCTCACTGTGAGGGTGACAAAGCACTGGCACAGGCTGCCCAGGGAGGTTGTGGAGTCTCCTTCTCTGGAGACATTCAAACCCCACCTGGACACGTTCCTGTGTGACCTACTGTAGGTGATCCTGCTCTGGCAGGGGGGCTGGACTAGATGATCTTTTGACGTCCCTTCCAACCCCTAACATTCTGTGATTCTGTGAAGTCGTCTCTTCAAAGAGAAAACTAGTATCATCAGCTGCCTAGCCAGGCAAGCTAACTCCACAGCATGGTCTACTCAAAAGAAAGATAAAGCAAGATAAAGCAAAGTGTGTTTGCTCAGAGACACAGACTCACCGATGGCAGGTTCCCACCGACGGGCTCAGGATGGATTCTCCTCCTGCCACGCTAGCCTCAGCGCTCTCCAATTTGCCATAATACCTCCACAGAGTTCGGGTTAGGCAGCAACTACTTGTTTATGGACCAGCCGGCTACTGCCAAACACACCATCAGTGAACAAGAGTCCTGGCTGCCTCACCTCCACAAGGGAAAAAGGCCACTTGTAGCATCAGGGCATTAATCTGAGCCCATTTTACTCAGCCATGAAATTCCCTAAAGCTATTGGAACTGCTTCAGAATTGCTATTGCTCTTTCAAGGTTGGCTGAAGCAGACCCATAGGTCAAAACATATCAGGCAAGGACTGAAATAAATAGTCCATATGCTTTATTTCCATGGGAAACTAGACCAGAACTGAAGACATCAGCAAACTTAAAAGAAAATGCATCCTCCTGACACTTTCTGCAAATCAAAGAAATAAGTCATACAACTGTGCTCACCTTCAGCTATTCAATGAACTGTGAAAACCAGTATTCTCACTGGTGATAATCACCAAGATTGTCAGGTGCGTAAAACCCAGTGGAGCTAAAGGACAGCAGCTGCTCTGGAAAAATGCTGCACATCAATTGGTTATTGTGAATTATAAAAGGAATTAAAAAATGCATCCCAAATGAACAATATCCTGAGTTCCCCTAGTTTAACATCTTACCTGCTATGTAAACAAACAAAGAAATTCTTATCAGGTTCCGTTAATTTTAATACAATAGTGAAATAATTTCTGTGCTATAGGGTTCTTGTAAGAAGTCTCTCCAGTGTATTATATTAAGCACCAACAGCTTATTTCCCACTACAGACGAGACTCACCTTAACAGCCTCACAAATATGACTCACACAGCTTCTCCAGAGAGTTTTAAAAGTAAGTAGAGGTTAAAATTTAATTTCTAAAGCTTGAAGGTTTGATGTACCAAAAGAGTGTCTGAGAAGTTCTGTCTACTATGGTGTTCTAAGAGAGCTAGCCTTAGAGAAACCCAGACTCTCTCAGATATGAAATCTATTTCATTATAAAGCCAGTTGCCACACTTCAGCACGAGTTCAGATGGGCTTTACTCAGTACTAGTTCCCAGCAGAACCAAACTTCACAAAGCTGAGGAAAATCTGAGTCATACTACTAAGAGGCAGGGAGAAATTGGGAGATGAAAAGCCACCTGAAGAAAATCACTGACATAGCACAGTTTTTCTTCATAGACAACACTGATTGTAAGAAATAATAAAAAAAAAAAGGACAAAAAAAGGCAGAAAAAAAGTCTAACTTGTTATTTGTTCTCCAGAGAAGTGATGTGAGCACAGGATTGTGTGTATACATGCACATAAGCACGCAAAAGAGCTCCAATCTGCCCTTCCCAGATGGGCAAATTACCGAGTAGCAGAGATTTACGCAAGGATTGCCAAAGAAAGAAAACCTGAATTACACAAAGTGATAAAAGAGAGACAAAAAAAAATAAATCTCTTTTTTTATGCAGATTGATTGCATCCTTGTTAAAGAAATAATGAAATAACTTTGTATTTATTGAAGGAAGGAAAAAACACCCCCAAACCAATCTCCCTTGTGCCTCCATGCCCCTTCCTATACATTATCTTCCCTACAGGAAGGGAGAAAACTAAGAAGAATACAGTTTGCCCAGCTGTTTTGCAGTATTGAGATGCAGGTGATGACCTTGTTTCTCCTCCATACAACAATTTAGAAGCAAGCAAATGAGATAAGGTGTCTGAAGACGGTTTTCACAGGGTATGAAATTTTATGAATGAGAGCAGTATCAAAAAAATCCCTGATTAATTTATTGTTCTATTGCAGGATATGTCACAATACTTGAAACTTGTTAGCCTTAGCCAGTTGACTCAGAATGGTTATTACTCATAGCACTTAAATCTCTTCTGTGAAAGGAAGTTTGAGAACATAAAGCCTGTAGCAGATTTTGAAGTCCTACACAAAAGAGATGCCTAGAGGGAAGAAAACCCCAAATTACGGTTTCACTAACAAGACAAACAAATTTAGGCTACTAAGTCTATCATCTTCTAAAATTTTCATTGAAAAAGCCCCAAGCAAGGGCTAAATAAGCCCTAAACTTCAGCTTCACCAAATTAACTCTTGAGAAATGCCTAACAACTAACCAGACACATCAAAACTTCTATATAAGGCAGACGACTCTCTTAATTCCTTGTGATGTTTTTGGAAATGGAGAAGAATCTACCCTTCCGGAGTCCTCTCTTCTTTCTCTGGGATGCACTACTTGGGATTCACCAGCTGACAGCTGCTTCTCCCTCTGCAGTGCCTATCGACAACTTTTCTCCTCCCAAGACTCACAATAAGAGTTTCAAAGGATTGCAAATCGGTTCCTTTTCCTGACCTATGTGCAATCCAGCTTGACTTCTGCCTGTACATCCCCTCACGAGGCAGATCACCCAGTCTCATGCTGATCTCCATGCCTACTGCTAAATAATCAGCCTCTCCTTCTCTACATCTCTATTTCTAAGGGATTAAGTCCTAATTTAAAAAGGAATTATGTACACCTTACTAAAGGTAAAATGTTTCAGTCTTATTTTGCATAAGCCTCCCATTTAAATGTTATCCAGCATTTTCTGCCTAACCTTAATTAGGACTGCAGGCAGAAGTAGTGTCTTTGTTCTTTCTAATCCAGCACACACCCACTGCACCTCGAAAAATTGTTCCAGCTTTACTTGACAAGCTGAAAATGACTTGTCACCTTTTCTAATCTGCTTGGAGGTTTTTTGTACCAAATTTAAAGACTTACTTCTAGAGAGTAATCTAAAATAATACAGAATAAAAGCTAAGGAGTTGGTACATGTTTTTAATAAGGCTTTTTCCCAAAGAACGGAAACACTGCACAGACATACTATGATTTGGGCTATAAAAACCTCCCACACACTCTACCTAGGTTCTTCTGGGGGAGAAAATTCGGAGCTGTAAGGCTATCTGTCATTTCAGGATTTCACAATGATGTTAAGTAGTGACAGGCTGCTTAAGGAGAAGGAAAAAAAAAAAAGCAAGCTTGATGACTGCGTAACTTCATAACAATCCTGTTTATGACTGCATAACATCATAACATTTCTGTTTCAATGCTGCAGCAGGACAAGACGCTATAGTTTAAAATTAAAGGCAAGGGAGCCCCTGCCCTACCAAGGGGAGGAACTGGAGGCAGGGGTGAAGAGCTTCAATAAGAAGAGCCACAATATCGGTCATTTTTCAGAGCACCCGCCTTGTATTTCAATGATCCTTCTGATTATTTCCCTATAAGAGAATTAGAACTGTTAAAGCTTTCCTCTTCCTACAGAGGTACAATGTGACATTCAGTTGTTCCTCTTCTCCTCCTTTTGTAACATTTAAGAGAGCAGTTCCTACTGTATGCTGTGAAAGATGACTGGCATTCACTTGGACTCAGCACAAGAGAAACCAGAGCTTAGTTTTCTTTTCTAGGACAGCCCTCCTCCATCTGCAGATAGAAGGGTTCGTTTTTCACACGGATGCCACATTTAAAAGCTACTCCTCCTACAGTGTCATTGAAGACTTGCCAGATAAAGGAAAAGTCTCACCCTTTCAGTCCCATCACCTTCCTCCCCCCACAAACAACCAAAGTATACAACACAGCAGGCTATATATCAGGATACCACATTTAAATATTGCTGCCTAAATGAGATTTAAATAAAGCTGCAATATAATTTTGTTCAAAAGCATTTTTCAGGAAGGTGCTTATTCCTACAAATATTATTTATCTATATATCTTACCCATTTGCTCCTTTGGTCACACATTTAAAATTCAGTCAATGTATTTAAATTAATTTTAGCTTCATGGTCTTATTGTTTGCGCATACCTTAATGAAATTATCTGATTAAAAAAAAATTAAGCTGAATAGCTTGTTGACAAAAAGTTAATGTACTCATTATGACAAATACTTTAACTCAAAATATCAGACATTTTATTAACTACTGGAATACCTATACATGACTATAAAAGGTTTTATTTCCTTTCAATCTTGTGTTATAGAAGTGTCGTCCTAGCGAGTTTTGACCTAGTCACTTGGCATGTCCATACTACAGATACTGAATGTTCATCTCAAGTTTATTTGTGGCTAAATTTAACCCAAAAAACTGAAAAATTCAAGTATCAATGTTCTTCGTTCTTAGCCAGTTGGCATAGCCCTGTTCTTCCTGTTTCATGCTCTCAATCTTTGCTCATCACACTGCAAGCAATCAACGCTAATGCTAGTCCACCTGTCTTTACAGAAATTTTACTTTGCCCACCCCTGATGAAGAAAGCAGACATCAACAACTGCTTTCATAAAGATCCTAATCAACTGCACTATCATTAGCACTTCTTACTTTCGTCCCATTAGCTCACCCACATGTGGTATTCCACCATCTCATAGCAATGAGATGTTCAACGCTTTGTGCGTTAACAACCTTCACATGTCATGCTTACTGCATTTTCATCCGGTTTCTGTTCCTCTAGTTCTGACAGGCCATTTGATTACTCTTTCCTACATTAACTGCTTCAGATTTGCCTTATTAAATTTTACATTGATTGCAGTCCGTGTTCCCAATTCATCAAGATCACACTCTATTTAAACAGATTCCTCCAGAGTATTTGCAATGCTCCTCCAATCTGCCCCAGAACAGATGTGTTCTGGTTTAGAAACTGAAACATTCAAACATTGTTTTCTCTTCTTTAAGGCCTATAAGCCACCTTCTTTGTCATAAATATATAGAAAAATGAATGTGCTGGAGCACAAGAGGTATTTTCAAGTAGCAAGAATGAAAGAAGTCCAACAGCATTTCAGACAGCAGTACAGACTGCTCAGACAATGGGAAATAATAGTGTGTCTTTTTGTATTCTAGGTGCTCTCACCCTAAACCCACTTGCTTAGGTATCAACTCTGCTACCACCACCACACCCACACTTGACTGATCCTACGCTCATGTATCTATAGTAAGAAGTGGACAGAAAATAAACTATTCTTTATCAGAACTGATAACTTCATGTATGAACTTTTTCATGATCAGGAGCATCTGTATTTCTAGCACGTATGAGTTTATTCTCACATGAACACAGGGTTTCTCATTATCAGTGCCTAGTGTGCCAGGATCATTTCCCACAACATACATGCGTTACACTCACCTCCTTCTGAAAGTGATCTCCTCTCCAAGGAGCATGAAATTATGTCACTTAAACACTCCATACATTTAATTAGCATTAACTCAGATTTTTTGTGGGCGTAAGATGCAAACACAGATTTCATACATGGAGAAACAGCAGAAGGGTAAAGAAATCTTGATTATAAGCATACAAGATATATAAACAGAATAAAAGAGCTGGACTATAAAAGCTTGATGTTGTGCTCAGAAGACCATTTCACACACAGAACAAACAGAAAGCTACATTTGTCAGAATTTGCTGGGTTTTAAATGAACTGGACTTTCTTCTAAAAATCAGAAAATGAGATACTCCTGAAATACCCAAGAGTGGATAAAAGCTTCAGATATAATGGAGTCTCCTAGAAAACCTTCAGAAAGAGATAAATGATTCAGACGCAAGTAAGAAGTCAAGAAAGGGAACACGAGACAGTAGGACATTTCAGGGCCAACTAGAATAAAGAAAAGGTCCAAGGTTTACCTTTTGGAAGCATGCAATAGAGCAGCAGCTGTGGTTTGAAATTCAAACTAATGCAAAACAGATACATAACCTGGTTGCAAGGGAAGGCAGGTATTCTAAACAGCAAACATTCCTCTATTGAAAAAGTCAGCATATGCATTTCAAGCAATGTCTGTCTTCCCTTACTTTTTAATCAAAGGCACTCTACCCTGGCTATTCCACAAGACGGCCCAAATCTTCCCCCATTGGATGGCAGCTTTGAGAAAATCATTGCTTAAGCCAAGCCAAAAAGATAATTAAAAGCAGTTCAAACTGAGATTTCACTCTCCATTCACTTGATGAGTAAATGTCTCTTACAGTTTTAAGCTATTAAAGCTCAGAGGAGTTTTACTTAAAAGAAGTTTCTGAGATCCAACATTTAACGGAAAACCAAATCCACCAGAACAACTGATCTGGGAGAGGCAATCAGCCTTAACTACTTAACGAGTTATATTTTCAGTAACATCCAGCTCTGAATTCAAAGCCCTGTAATGCTTTGCTGGTTCCAGTGGGAGCATACTACAGTCTTCTGCATTGCTTTCCAAACTTAAATTGACTTATCTCTGATAATTTCATAACCATTTGCACTCATTTTTATCTATGTGTATAGTACCCTTTCCTGCGTGTCTCAAGTCCCTGAACACTTCTTTGACTTCTACGATTTCAAGAATTCAAACCTACAGAAGAAGCTTGATTCTTTCCTCAGTAGGCTCCTCAAGCAAAAACATCTTGCAACTGGAGGTCTAACCTGCTTACAAAGTTTTTTGGGGGAAAACGTAACAGAAAGTACTTAATAAAATTTTAGAACAAATCATATGTGATATGCAGTTTGTCACGTACCATTAACCAGTCACATCAGGAAAATAGTATCATAAGAGTTTGATTTATTTATAAAAATCTAAGCCATTTTAAGAGCACTACTGTCTTCATTTAGTACAATGGAAATATTTTAACCTAGTGATAATTGTATTAGTTACTAAATCTGATTGAGACTGGACATTCTGTCCCCATGAACTAGCGCACAGCAGTGGGGACTTAGATTCAGAAGAGATTAAGTCAATACTTCCTACAGGATTGAACAAATTAGTTTCAAGCTTAAAGAAGAATGGAAGGGGAAAGACAGAGAATACATTGTACATTACTGACTTAATAGTTCTTAATATCATTGTCCCTGGAGATCTTCTAAGTTTCAGTCGCACTTCTACTGAAATTCACAGCAGAAATCCTCAGACACACAGAATAAGGAAACAGAATTGCATCTCCAACTTCTATATACAGAAGGGGTCATTTAAGAAAGAATCTTTCCAGAGGCAGAGACCTGGATTCATCTTGGTTAACTTGATGAGAACCTGAGAAGTGTGTCATTGCCCTAGACTTGCTTTCTACAGAAAAAGAATCACAAGAGGAAATTCCTGACCAAACAGGTAGAAGATCCAAGCATAGCTGTGTTTCTTGCCACTCACTATAAGAGACAGTAAAGTGCGTGGCTTAAGAAGCTGGAAAATAGTTAAAATAAGTTGAGATGCTTCACAGTTGACAGCAGTTTCAAAAAAGAAATGAGGTTCATAAAACCTTAATTAGGAAAAAAAGGTACAAAATTGAGCTATCACTACCATTTCCTCCACCATCAGTAATTTTAGGATTACTTTGCCAGTATCAATTATCTTTTGTGGTGTTTTAAAGATCCTCCTTCCTATAAACAGACAGGTAGAGATGAAAGGTTTAGATTTCACAGAAAAACACAGCTAGCGATAGAATATTTATGTAGTTTGCCCTCACAATATTCATCATACACAGAAGAATTTTCTTCTACACAATGGCTTGGCAAAAAGGTACTGAAAAGTGGAAAGATATAAGTAATCAAGGACATACTTGCACTAAGTCTCACATAGCTATTCAAACCTGAGTTTTATTGAAAAGTTATCAGCCTTTAGTTTATTAACCCAATTTTTTCGAAAGAGAGACTGGGGTTTGGACTAGGTGGCCATTAAAGGTCCCTTCCAGCCCAATATATTCTATGATTGACAAGATTTTCCAAGTGTTTATGCAAAAATTCAAGGCCCAACAATTCAAGGACAGAGTTATACTGAAATGCTTACATTAAAAAGCAAATATTTAAATTTTAATAAGCTATATGCAGTGTTAAGAATTTTC
>NW_009717613.1:0-13923 GCF_000703405.1 Apaloderma vittatum | reverse complement strand
AAATAGTATAATTTAGTTTCTTAGGAAAGAAACACGTGCTACAAAAGCCTATGAGAGGAAAATGTTTTCTTTTTGCTTTTGATGATGCTTATAATTCTGCTAAATAGGTGGGAATTCTTAAGTCCATAGTAACAACTAGTTTTAGAAAGAACAGAAACAACCCAGCAAATTCAAGATTCATTATACTCTTTCACAGTCTTATTATCATCATGCCACTTCAGAGAAAGCAAATACACACACCACACTTACTGAGAGTAAAAATAAAATCATTCCAGTGAACACAAAAGTTTAACAATACATGCTGGAAAGTCTTCAAACTATTGAACTCAGCTCATCCAGTGAAAGCCAGGAAATACAGTATCTTAACAGGACAGGAGAGCAGAATTGAGAAAATTTAGGATGACTGCTAACTGAGAACATCGCAAAACGATTTCAGCTGTTGACAGAGAATCTATCTGATCCTGAGGACAGCATGTTACCAAGCAGTGGAAAAATCTTCTCACTGATTACAAGTAATCTCATGCTTGTCTCCACAAAAGTAATATAGTATCATCAGAGAAATCTGTAAACACTTTTCCAAGTCTTCTTTCAGCAAACAAATGAGAAAAACAAACAAACAAAGAAAAAACAAAGCACAAAGCCACCCCAACAAGACTATGCAGGTGAGGATGTTTCCATTTGCTTTTCCTCTCCTCACCACTAGTAAGCAATACAAAAATCAGAACTTAACCAGGTAAGAAGTTCTTCTTAGTTATATTGTACATTTAAAGCAATGCAGCAAAGCACAGATACAGAGGAAAAGGAGACTTACTCTAGCAACTGATAGTTCTGAATGATCACACCGTCTCCTTTCCAGAGAGACACCCTCACACTTACACAATACAATACTCCACCTTTTAGGGGTTGGAAACCACTTCTCTTAAAAAAAGGCTCCCTACTGTACATAAACTCTCTAGTGGGCAGCTGGGCATCCTTATACAACAGTAAGATCATATTATGCTATATTTAAAGCATATCAAAGCAGGTATCCAAGTTGTTGTTCTTATTCAATTAATAACAGCTTTTCTTTTGCACAGCGTTGAAAGCCAGTCCAAAGGTGGCAGAAGATGGCATCGTCTCTTCTTAATTTTCCACATCTGGCCTACAGTTCCTAAGGGATGCCAGTTAGTAACCCTGCAAACCCCAATTGTGAGAGAGCATTTCCAGATGGAGCAACACAGTTGTCAGTCTCAGGTTAGTAGGAAGCGACCCCAGACAAATGAACAAACACCCTGCTCTCAGTTAGGAATGGGCTTCTGTTCACTCGTTTACAGAAGACTTCGAGTAACAATTAAAATTGTTAGTTAACATCATAACACAGCATCAAAACAGCTGACCCAGAGTCACAAGGGTTCAAGGACCTATCCCAGCCCTCCTTTAACATCAGGATAGTATCAATTGCCAGCAAACTGTCTACCCTAGCATGTCTTTGAATTACTTTGAACGGACTTTTTATGCTTTTCTTAAAGTACAGTCTAACTTGTAATGGAAGTCCACTTCCCTCAATAGGAATTGTAAGAATCTTCCAAGACCCCAGAGCCCATAAACACCTGCTAAGATAGACAATTTGCAGTCACTGACTTTTTTTGTCTTTGTTTTTCAGTCTTCAGGAAAGGATCTTTTCTCCATTTTTTAGAAAAAACTTCCTCAAGTCAGTTTCAAAATATCAAAGCCAGAAATTATACACCTTCCAGAGAAAGTGAAATAATTCTGCTTAAATATACTGCAAACAAGAAGGAGGGGAAAGGAGCTTCAGTAATAGCTGCAGCGATGCTCTTCGTTTTTGGAGACTATGTCTCACAGCTACAGAACACAATGGTCTGTCAGCATCTCCCAGACAGGGCCCTAAACTTCATATCTAAAGTGAAACAGCACGGTACGGCCATCTTGGCATTCACATTAGAAGCCCTTTAACAAGGAACAGCTTGCACAGTGTAAGCACAAACAGGTTTCAGGTCATGCAATAGTAAAGTACCACCTCAAAAACATAAGCACAAGTTTTCCTTGCTGTTGCTTCTCTGTTAAAACACTTGTGTGAATTTCAAAAGCCATTTTACTTAATGTTTGCTCCCAATTAGTGAGTATCTGCACAGAATCAACCACAGTTCTCTGGTCAATCAACACCTGCCCTGTGTGCCTGTGGCTGGCAGGGAGCTCCAAAGCCTTCAACAAAAGAGAGAAGGTAAAGTTACTGCACTCAAGAGAGGTAATACAGAAGATAAAATAAAACTTATTGTCTACAGTTTTCCAACTAGGAATAATTTTAAGTTGCATGCATCTCATGTGGATTGTAACTACAATTGAAGAATTTATTTCTCATTAAGAACATGCATAACCAGTCAACCTTAAAATTAGAAGTGCCTTCTATATTAAGAATGGAACTGATTAGAAACGCTGATGTGAATCAAAGTTACAGAGCACACACAAAACAAGTTACTTGCTGCACATAAAATTTATTTTCTTTAGCATTTATCTTGTCTAGATTGTTGTATAACATACACTAAAAATGCTAAGTAGAGAACGTCTTTTCATGACTGATACCTACCTTGCTTTATGTAGGCTTTTCTGTACCAAGAACAATCCAGGTCTAGAGAAAAGAATTTGAGATCTTTAATCCATCCTACAAAAGTGTAGATTTGGCCAAGAATTTACTGTAGAATACAGACATTATTATCAAATGTTTTCCATTTGTGAAGAGCAAAACAAAAGCACATGCTCTGCTTAGGTGTAGGTGCAAACTGTTGCTTGCTTTTTATTGAGAGTACTTTCTTAAAACAGTACTACTAATTCTTTATAACAACATAAGACATCAGGTGCCTTCACTAAAGGAGACCACAAGAAAGGGAGCTTGTTTCTATCATCAGATACCCCCTTTAGGGTGGGATTCCAATTGAAAAAACATATTACACTCAACAAAAGAGTTCAAGCTTTCTAGCACTGTGATGTTCCCTTTCCTTGCAGCCACAACTTTTTAAATAACTCTTTTAATGTCTTATAAAAAGGTTATTCAAGGACATCCTACACCTCTCACACACACTTCTGTAAGGTATCTACTGAAGTAACAGTAGCTGTATTTTATATTTGTAAAGGTAAATTGATTTTCAATAATAAATTTATTTAGAAAAAAAACCCAGATAGTGACTTTTATTCTGGTACCTCTGCCACTGACTACCTATCTGTCTGGAGTCAAACCCACAACATATTACATAAACTGAAAAATAATTAGCATGATTGCATCTTGTTAAGCTAAACAAACCACCTGGTCAAACAAGTCGGGCCCATTATACACCAGATGTTTGTTTTACTAAAACTGAATGGGGGGCTTAAAAGGTAATGAAGCACTTCTGTCCAAACTTTGTCTAAATACACAAACTGTAAATACACTGTATAAATACACATATCCTAACACTTCTAAAAACGGCACCGTTTCACAATTTTGCTGTTACGTGTGACCTTCATTAGTTTTCTCCAATTTTAGTCATTGGTGTGGTTCTAGAAGCGCATCAAGTAAACAGAAACAAGGGAACTGAGCTTGCAGCACAGCAATGGGGCTCCATCTCCACAGGCAGCCGGTATCCCTGATGTCTGCATTATGTGTCCACACACTGCCCTTGACAAAACCATATTTTACAGCACATCAAATGAAAAATTACACCTTCTGTTATGGGAAAGTTAATAACCAAACTGCAATTGTGCAGCTAGCGTAAAGACACATTTTAGCTATGCGAAAGTGTTCCTTCTCTGCACAAGCAGGTGATAATATTAACGGTCAACACTAACAACACCTTTTCATGCATTTAAACAACCTTTCAATCTAAAAAAATGAGTAATACTCACAGTAAGAGCATGCCCTCATGATCTGTATTCCTACAGGCAGCCATTAAATCTACTCATTCCATTTTTATTTTCCTTACACAGCAAAGTCGTGAAGTAAAACACTTCAAGACCTCCCTCTGGAAAGGTTTTTATTTTGGCCTGAGCCCATAAGACTGTTAAAACACTTCTGAGAGTCCCACCATCATCTTCAAATCCATCAGTATCTTACAGGGATGTGATCCTATCTCTTCCTCTAGAGTACAAAGAGCATCAGCTCCTTATACCAGCATTAAAAATAAGTATATCCATAAAAACATACATATGCAATTCTAGACATGGTATGAAACCTATCAAGCTTTGAGGAATCATTAATAATTGAACTGTGAGAGTATACAAGCCACTGGTATGCTATACAATTAGACCACAGTTGTATATTGTGCCTCTTTTAAGTGCAAATCAAATTATATTCTAAATTTTCAGAAACTTTTAAGTCAAAATACAGCATCTGACAACTTATAAGGAAATGTGAATAAACCACTAGTCACTCTGTAATAAAGAAAATCACATTTTAACAAAACTAAATTGAATGCCTGAAATTCAAAGTAAATATGTATCCCAATACTGGAAAACATTAAGTTTCAGTCCCTGAACTGCCACCGACCTAATGAGAAAAGATCAGTTACTTTTCTTGGAGATTGTTTTCTTGGGGGTTGTTTTCTTGGGGTATTTTGTGGATTTAGTTTGTTTGGGTTTTGTTTTGTTCTCCCCTTCTTCTGCTATTTCAGTATTATAATATTGAAATGGCTACTACAACACACCTACTTTAAAAAGTTCCTTGGCTTTCTAAGGTACACCCACAAAGCATCACACGCATCAAAAATCACTGAATTTTTCAAAACCAAGAAGGAATTTATGGGATGCAAAGAGCAACTGGTTGTCATGGAAGAGCCTTCTAGCAACCACAGTTTTCCTCAGGTACTGATTGCCCAAGCACTATCTCTGTCACCAAGACAAGCTCTTTACATTGTCATCAAATTTCATAGGCCATCCTTCAAATTCCTTTTAACTGAACATAATACTTATCAATATCTTTTAGAGATACTAATCAAAACATCACAACTAATCAAAACATCATAAGTAACCAGACTGTTGGAGGGAGACCATTTAAGCTCAATTCCTCAATGCCTAGTGTCAGTATGGGAAAACCACCTAACTCAGATGTCAAGTTAAGACTGACTTCTACTTCTTTTTTTATTAGCCTGAGACATCTAATGGTACTCAGCAACAGCACACACGCCTCACTGCCCACCTGTGCAAATGATACCTGGGCTTCATGTCAATTTTTGTCATGGATGGGCAATTACAGTGTTGGCCTCATAAGATAACTCACAAGAGATGACTACAAAGAACAGCCTTTCTCCAAGTTACATTCCCAAAGAATAATCCTAGGAGAGCTTTATTCTCTTATCCTTGCAGTAAATTACTTTTCTTGGCTCAGAGCTTTAGGATTTTATTGCTTTTTAAGTTAGAAATGGAAGATTTAATCACAGATTTGTTAGATTTAGCTACCCCGCACAAGCTCTTCCAGAACCTTCGAAGTTCCAGCAGGAGTCATAGCAGAAATTCCCAACTATAAACACTACTGGAAAAGTCTTGGATTTACCACGGATTTCCTCCCAGTAATCATTCACAGCTTGGAGTTTAGCAATAAAGAAATCCATCATCGTGCCCCCAACACCATCTGGGAGATCAGGCTTTTGGCAGAGGAAAATAGAGCAGCAATTTCCTAGCAGCACAGGAAATCAATGACTTCCCCACGCAGGGGTGAGCAACAGGCTGCTCCTGGTGAGCGCAGGATCATTCATTTCCCTTTCTGTCAGCAAAGCTGCTTTGTACACGCAGCGAGCAAAGTCTCTGTTACACCAGCAGGGCATACACACGCGCACACACCTTCCCCAAAACCCTCCCCTTACCAGTAGCTAGCATTTTCAACCTTACAGCCAAAAAAAAAGGCCTGTGGAGACACCGGTCTTCTAGGAGAAGAACACAAGGGGTAGGCTGTGTGGATGGGTACATCACTGATTTAAGCTCATCTCAGATCCCATTAGTTGGCAAAGAATTTAACCAAACTTCGACAACATCAGGGCCAAGGAAATCTGGTCCTCCCTTTTCCTCCAACAGTAGGATAGTACTATTTCCTTCTAGCAGTTAGAGCTCTAAAACAGGTATAAAGGTATTTTTTTTTCATTTTAAGCACCACCATTAATGGGGAGTTTAGAATAGAAAAAACCATTAGTGAGGACACTATCCAAGAGACAATAGGCCACACTGGCATCCTTCCTGGCAGAACTTCACTGCTAAACCACAAGTTATTTACATATACAATACAAAACCAATCATAGAGTTGGAAGGGACCTCTAGAGATCATGTAATCCAACTCCTCTGCTAAAGGAGGATTGCCTGGAGTACATCGCACAGGAATGCATCCAGGCAGGTTTTGAATGTCTCCAGAGAAGGAAACTCCACAACCTCCCTGGGCAGCCTGTGCCAGTGCTCCATTATCCTCACAGTAAAGAAGTTTTTCCTCACATTTAGGTGAAACTTCTGGATTCTAGCTTGTGCCCACTGCCTATCCCTTTTTATTTAAGAGGTCTGAAGGAACTGGAATAGTCACTCAAGATTTTCTGTCAAGGTCACACAGGAGACCACCATTGATGTTTGCAGCTTTAAAATGGAGAGTTGAGAGTTTCCTCAGACATTTTACCTCTACTGCAGGCAAAAAGAATGTCACATTCACATTTTTATTCCTAGTTAAAGTTCCCAGTGAAGTCGCAGTAATGGGATCATTATAGGCATGTATGCAGTCATCAAGAACTGAACTACTGTCTGTAACTGGTGTTGGACGTTACTCACACAAACAGCAGCTGGAAGGGACTTGTGGTCAAGCCAGTCTTGGCCCTGATTTGAACCGGCGCTCTGAATAAGGAGCTTGTCCATTAAGCAGCCCTCCAAGATCAGAGGATACTGCTGTAGCAGTCTCCAGAGCTATGCCTGCACATTAACCCCAGTAACTGCAGACATGTTAGGATCACCACCGGATCCGGCAGACTGAGTATCTACCTGCATCAAGAATATTTTGCAGCATCTCTCAATAGCCAGTTAGCTGTGTATCTGTGAATAATCAAATCTAGAACCTATAAAACACAGCTATATTACAGCAGAAATACCTTGGTCTCTAGCAGCTTTTAGCTTCTCAGAGACTGTTCACTCATCTTTCCACCCACATTTTATAACTCTTATCATTTCTTCAGTTTCATAAGTTACATCTGTAAATGCAAGTATCTGCCTTATTTCTCTAGAGTCACCATTGCTCTAAATCAATTCAGGTCATGCTGAAATTAGTCTTGACCTTCATCAGGTTAACAGCTTCTCCAGCTTTGCTATAATTAATACATGTCCGTAGATATATTATAAATAAAGTGAAAGACAAAAAAGAAGTAGGATTACTTTCTAATATTTTTTGTCCCTTCATCCTCAAGTTCAGTAAGAAGCTTCTCAAAAATCTTAACCTACTGCAATTTAATAAGTCAGCAAAAAAGAGACACCACATGAAGGTACTTCATAGAAGAAATAACATGTAACCTACAAGAGACTCCTCAGTAAACACGGGCAACACACATACCCCTACCTCTTTTCCTGCAAAGGGAGAAAAGCTCACCCACTTTCTAAGCTTTCATTTTCTTCATAATCCATTCTAGCTGCTGCAAAATTCATCATTCAGTCACTCTGGCCAGGAGTAGGCCTGCATTTATCATGGTAGCACATGTCCTCACTGTTTGTTCTTAGAGTTTACGGAACGGCAAGTACAATGACTCATAAAACTGCTGCAAGAAAAAGCTGAAACAAGTTAACAGAATGAGCTTCTTTAAAGTTGCGTCCTTAATCCTACATTTCCGGCATGGAGAGCCAAAACCATATCACACTTTTGACTGACAGATTTAGAGTTATTATTTATCATAAATGGGAAGAAGACTACCACTGAGGCCAAGTAATGCTTCATGATATGTTCCTGAACTGCTCACAGATCTTCACTACACCAATTGAAAGGCCTGGTTCCATGTTTTAGAAGAAAGTAACTTTTGACTAAAGCACTACTCTTTTCCTTTTGGAAAAATATATTTACTTCACACTGAGAATTATCATCATGAAAATTCTTACCTGTTTTCCATCTAGTGTGTATAAGCGTTTAACCACTCCTGAATCCAGCTTGATGGCATCGGTTATATCAGTAAGAACCTGTTCAAATGAATGAGCTGTCTTCTTGTTGAGCAGAATCCGGACTGCTTTTCTTGGTTTCACTCCGCTCCTGATGATAGTGACTAGTTTAGGCCTAATGAAATCCTTATTCTCTTTCGCATCTGGAGTACCTCCTTTAGCAGTGGCAAGGGACGGCACTGAACGAGAAGTAGAAGTTGTTTTAACATTCACTGACCAGTTTGGGTTTACATTCTTCGTGTACTCCAGTTTCTTGAAGGGTTCTATGGAACCACACACATAGCTTTCACCTGTAGAAACAGAAAGTGCCAGACCAGAAAGTTAGATGGGACAAGGAGGGGAAAAAAACAACAGAAAAATACCAGATCAAATTCTCCTCAATCTCTTGAATATTTTCATTCTTAACCTACAGTGCATAACGTCCCGATCTCTTCCCTTCTCAGATGCTACAGACTATAACATGTCTTTTAAAGATCACTCATCAGGCAACTATTCAGAAATTGCTGTCACAAAATCCTTGAAAGCAGCAGTTTTCTTTTCAGCAAACACCATCTGCAGTGGGGACTGCTGCTGTTGGGAAGTATCCACATTCACCCAGTTACCCAGCCCCAGCACATTATCACAGCAGTTCCTCAGCCTTCATGTTTGAATAGCCCACTCCGAACAAAACAGCAGGCCTCAAAATACTTCAGGGAAACTAATATGAAAGGTTATAAAAAACTACAGGTTAGAAATAATTTCCGATAAAAGGTGGATGGAAGTGTCACAGGAGATTTGTTAACATTTGATTTTTTAAAGCTTTAAGTAGCATAAACCCAGGACACATAGAGACAAGAATCTCACTGTATTACTCTACTGACTCAATATATAATATGGGGGGGGAAAAGAAGGCAAAGAGTAGTAATTACAGAGTTCTCACTTTACCACACTTTAAAGAAAAAAGTGGATTATAGCCCACATTTCTACTGAAGCATTATCCACAGTAAAATATTTTCACAAATACCATACCCACACAATTTCTGGGGAACTAGAAGCTAGCCAGAAGACACCAGCACATCCCTGTTAATTAACGCCTTAATCCAGTCCAGCTGCAGGCTGCTGTGAAAGGGGCACTTGCTTGGTGCTCCCAACCTCTTCCTTGAGCTTGACTGAACAACTACACTGCCAGCCGCACTGAGTGAGCTGGATCAGCTGGGTAATCCAACTGAACAACATAAAGGCAATACTAATTTTGCAATAGCGAGCTGATCCAGGTCACTTCCTGGTTGCAAAAAAAAAAAAAAAAAGAAAGTACTAGATCCAGCAAGATCACACCTTCTGGCAACCTGCAGTTAAACTCCATTGCAAATAATGCAAAATTCGATCCTGAACAATATCACAAATGAATCTGTGATGTTCTCATTCTTCTGGGCTCAGTAGTTCAGTGTATGCTAACAGCATAAAAGCCATCATGTTAGCAGTTTAGCCCAAGTTGTTAAAAGCAATTAAAAAAAGAACAAAACTCAGTGATTTACCTTCTATGTCAAAAAGCACATAGGAAATAAAATAAAATTCATTCTCCTAATGATCCTTACCCTAAGGAAAGAAGATTCACACTTCAATTATTAAAAGAAAAAGAAGTATTTAAATTTTACTTAAACTTGTGTTTCACCAAACCCAATTCCACAGGCAACACAGCACACAAGGAATGCTGGCAGACACACAATGTTACCACAGCCAGAAACAGGGGGATGAAGGGATCCACTGGAACATGAGGCCCCAGATGCAACACTGTTGGCATGATGCTCCAAAGGTGAGACAGTAGAAGACAAAGAAGTCAGAGCAACATCTTAAGGTGAACTACTGAGCAGAACAGTTAAATGCAATGACAGCATCATTCAAGCACGAGCCACAAAAAGATTTTTGGTTTTCCTTTTTTCCATTTTTTTAAAAAGCATTCTTTTAAAGCAGAACAAAATACAGAATGGGAGATGCTTACTAGTGAATTCAAGTCAATCTGCATTTGCAGCAACATCTAAAGTGTTAAAAAAAATCTAAGATAGAATGCTCACACCATCCTTAGAAGAGACAAAGGTAGGCTCTTCCTTTTATCCACTTTATGTATATGAGATACGAGATACAGATAGATAGATATATGGTAACATCAGAACAGAAAGGCTTAGCCACAGTAATGATCCAAGAGTGACCAAACAGCACATATTCTCTTTCATCCATGTCCCTGTCCAATACTTTTAGCACTAGCTACTCAATTACTACAAGGTCAGAATGCATCCACAACACCACATCCATAAAATTAAGTTTTAAAAAACATTAATAGCGGTTTGTAGGGGAAAAAAATAAAGAAGATCTTACTATCAATAAGGCTGCACTCAATGCAATAAATGCTTGCTCTATAAAATACTTTGCAGAACTCTTTTATAAAGCTTTAAAAACATGTTCTTGTCTCCAGCTGTGTTTGCTGTAAGACTTAAAATCCACCAGCAACCTCTTTTTTTGGGGGGGGGAGAGTAAAAATCTTGTTCAGCGCTATCAAAGAAATTTTTCAGTTTAGTTTCATGAAATATTTTTTTTATTTAAGAACAAGTCTTCATATTAAAACTCAGTTCTCAAAGTGTAGGTGCATAAACAAATGGCCATGCACATTGTACCAGAAGATTAACATTTAGTTTAAGAACTCTTTTAGTTCTGCTACTTGAAAGGATAGCATTCCACAGGACTTTTAATATCAGCTCTATTTAAAGGTCAGCTGGGTTCCTTGCAGCATTTAACAACACGTCAGCTCTTCATTACAAAACTAATTTTGTGTGACCATAAAAAAAGACCAATACAATCACCAAAGTTCTGTGATTGTTGTAACATCAGACTTTTTTTCTCTGTCTTAACTTCTAACAGTGCTATGTTACATCAATAAAATATTTACACCAACTTTTTTTTTTTCCTCTTTAAGAGGCTCATATCTAGCTACAGCATATCTTGGTTTATCTTGGTCCTTCTAAGATGAAATATATTTAATAAGAGCTATTTTATACAGGAAAACAGATGCTTCTCCCATAGTGTTTACAATTGTTTATAGTTCAAGCAAAGTGCTTATAAACCTTCAGAGATGTTAACCACGAACTGCAGTTCTCATTCATGGTCGTCCTAAAGGCCAGGCATGTAATAACAAAAATTAAGTGGACAAAAGCTCTATGGCCTAAAAGTAACTTATCATCTTAAGATCAGTAAACCCTACTTCATGGTGACACCCAGCAACTTCTAAGTAATCAAAACACCAGAAGCACTCAGATATAAGTTTCTATTTCCTGAACGTGGAACGCACCCTGACAGCAGCCAGAAACTGGAATGTCTAGCTTAATCCCACAGTGTTTGTATGCAGAGGAAATACCCAAGAAAAGGACAAAAAGCCTTCACTTAGATGTTCATCGTCTTATCTTTTCCATGAGCGATGGTACCATTTTCTCTTTTTTTGTTTTTCTTTTTGGTAATCTTTGGCTATACCTGCCTCATAGTCAACTGCCTCACCCCTGCGACTTGTACCCGAGAGGAGACAGAAACTGGGATCTGCAGACAGGTAATACTAGCAGCAAGCTGGTTTTCCCATCTCTGAAGCACCAGGAGAATACACTTCTCGGAGTAATCCTGCTTGCACATCACCAGCTCTTAGTTTGGGTCAGGCCTGAGCATAAATACAGCCCAGAAATACCGGCTTTGACTAACTGGCAACTGGAGAAAGAAGGTAACATCAGTATTGAAGCAGGAGTCTTTGAAGATTCTGGACTGCATGAAAGCACATAGGAAACAGTCCTCTTAAAGTGCCTATTTGACTGCAGCTGCCCAAGAGAGCGGAGCGAGCATTTCACAGTGCAGTCAGCTATCACCAATGAAATTCTGACTCTTGATTAACTTATCAACAGCCATTAGAAAAAGGGGGACACCCATCTGTGTTAGAATATCTGACATCTAAGAAAAAAAGTAATTACTAGATCTTATAAAATATCTCTTTCTTGACAGCCCTGCTATCTCTTCACAGTAATAGTGCAAATGAAAGGCATACCTCTTTTAACAGTTAAAAAAAAGAAAATAAAAAGTTAGACAATACTTGTTTGACAGTTCCAAACCCGTAATCCTACAGTTTAGGTTGGGCAAGTGCTCAATACTTCAGGAAATTCCATGTGGAACAATTAAAATAAATCTTAGGATTGAGAAGCTAATCAGAAAGCTAACCATGTAGAAGAAACCCAGTTTATGCTTAAGAGAGACAAAAAGAAACCTACTAACTGCAGTCACACATGTCAAAACTCAATGCAGCTGAATCCCTAGAGCCATGTAACTCTGAAGGACACTACTTCTAGGTCACAACCAAATTTCATTACATGCTTCATGTATCCAAAAAATATAATTTTTAAAATAGTATTTGTGTACAAGGGGGCTGCTAAGGAGACACTGAATCACTGCTTGCAAGTACTGAAGCCTTCCTGATACAAGTGTTGATTCTCTCTTCGGCATACTGGTATTAGCAGTTAGCTTGTTTCCTTCAGCTTGCTGGTATTCTCATCACAGGAACGATCAAGGCATTATCTCTTAAAAGAGATTATTTACATTGCTTTTCTGTGCTAAAGGCAACTTGGCCTAAAATGACTCCATAAAGAAGCCAGCTGGTCTTAGGTGAAAACCCTGGAAAACGCATAGAGGATCCATGTGAATCATGCAAGGAGAGAGGGAACAAACAAACTCTCTTTGCAGAGGCAGCAGGATTGCCAATTTATTTGAAATAGTGTTGATTCCCATGTATTAGGAAAAGAAATTTGATCTACAAGTCCACCAGAGGTGGAGGAACTACAGTACTTGCACACTGTGGTGGTGAGGATGTTCATCGCAGTCCATTTCCTCACCAGACAGGGCAACAAACTGATTATGAGCAGAGGGAAGGGATCAGTCCATGCAACAGGCACACCTGCCCTTCTTCACTTCCACCCTTCAGTTTCACACATCCAAAAGGCAGAAGAGCAATCTCTCAGGGAAAAGGGCAAAGAATTCTGACTATCCCCCATCACACAGAGCCGACTGCAGAAGGAAGATGACCTGAACCAAATAAGTTACTACCTGACAGTTCCCAAATGTGTTAGTTAATAGAGCAATAACCTACATACACTACATTACTGCTGCCTTGTCTTTCTGCAATGCCTGAAAAAAACACAACAGGGCAAAAGAGATGAAGCATCTACAGGAAATGGAAATAAATCTGACCTATCCATGCTCATCTAGCAACGATATGCACCAGAAACTTTAAATCAGATCTCTTTAAAGAACTTCTTTTGCACATTGCTCTTTCTGCTCAGCTCAGATTTTTTTTTTATTTTTTCCTCATCAAAAGCCAAGTGAAAAATCAAAACATACTTCCCCTCCGCCTCTAACTACCCCAAGACTGTCCTCAAGAGCCTCAGTCCCCTGAGGCCTCAGAGGAAGTCAGGATAAAGGAGGAGTTTGTCCTGGTTGAGGAGGACTGGGTTAGGGATCAGTTGGAACACTTGAACATCCATAAATCCATGGGCCCTGATGGGATGCACCCACAGGTGCTGAGGGAGCTGGCAAGAGCCATTGCTAGGCCACTCTCCATCATCTTTGGTAAGTCATGGGCAACAGGAGAGGTGCCTGAAGACTGGAGGAAAGTGAATGTTGCTCCAGTCTTCAAGAAGGGCAGGAAGGAGGACCCTGATAACTACAGACCAGTCAGCCTCACCTCCATCCCGGGAAAGGCAACAGAACATCTTATCCTCGGTGCTGTCTCTGGGC
>NW_009717612.1:0-18658 GCF_000703405.1 Apaloderma vittatum | reverse complement strand
GACAAAGACAGCGGCCAGAGCCCCCCACGTCCCAGTGCTGGGCCCTCGCTTCTGCACCTTGGCAGCCCTCCACAGCTCCACAGCACCCTGGGGCAGCTGCCGCTACTCAGTGCCTTGTTGGCAGAGCTGTCAGTGCTTGCCCACAGTGCTGTACCTCCTCCTGTCCACCCCCACCCAGCCTGGCTCTACCAGGCTCCGGGGAGCAGTGGCATGGCCTCACAGCCCCCCAGGCACTCCTCTGCCCTCCAGCCTTCAGAGGCACCTGTGGGGCCTGGTGGGAACAGTGGAGCTGGCAGCCCTCAATTCAAGCAAGGCTGGCAAGAAGCCTCCTCACCAGGATCTCCTCGGGCTGGGAGAGGACCTAAGAAAGCTGTGCCCCAGGGAGAGACAAGCTCTGAACAGAACTGCAAAACTAAGGAAAACAGACCTCCCAGAAGGAAATTGTTGTATGGACTGACAAAAACACTGAGACTACGGCTGCAGCAGACCAACCGCAATAAGCTGATAATTCATGAAAGGAGAGAGCAGTACAGAAAAAAGCAAATGGAGATGCTGAAGGAGAGAAACCCTTTATCCAAAAGAAAACTGCTCAGAAATGCTGGAGAACAGCATGTGGTTTCTCACAGGCATTGTAGCAAGGGAGACTGTTCAAAGCAGAGTAGTCACTTTGATAAAAGTGTTGAGACTTTGTTACGAAACAGCCTTCTCACAGAACACAGTTCTTTCACAGAAGATGTGTCCGCTCACCTGCAGAAAAAGGCTATTACAAGTCTCCTGAAGAGTGATGAAATCGCAAGCCAGGACCATCCATGCAAAGTAACTACATCCCCCTTGCAGGAGGAAACTGTATTAAAATCTGCTCACAAGGGGAAGTATGTGAAAGCCCAGCTCCCAGCAGCTTTCCCCTCAGATGCTAATGCAAATGGAAGTAATGAGGAAGCAGTACATTTAATCCATCACAAAACCATGGAGCATGATGATGCATCTGTTGTAAGTGATCAAAAACCAAGCCCCAGCAGGAGCGTTGAAAACGGCTCAGAATTCGTATACTCGGATGACTTTGTTGCTAGTCCTGAGAACACAGTTTATTCAGAAGATTTCACCAGTGCTGAGTGTACAGACAAAGACTTGGAAGCTCTTGACTCTAGTCCTGAACCTCTGTGTCTTGAAAGCCCAAAGCCAGGTTGGTCAGATACAGAGCCAGAATCCAGTAGGTCCAGAATTTCAAAGACTGAAAGACCTGAAAGTACCTCAGATTTTCTGCCAGTTCCTTCAGCTTCATCTCCAGTCCAGTCTTTGAAGAGAAACTGTGACTTAAAATCCATCAAGAGTGAATCTGTTGATTCACTTAACCTTGCTCGAATGGAGACATCATTATTAGGTGAAGAACAGGAACCACAACAGTTCAGTATCTCCATGGAGAAGCAAACAAGTGAACCTGTAGGAAAGAGGCCAACATCTGAAGGAAAAAGCCAGTCAGTAACTCAGGTTAGCTCTTCCCTGCGATCTAACATGTCTGATCTTGAACTTAGTGTCCTGGAAAACAGTATGTCAGAGAAAGAGGATGATTTTCTGGGAAAACTACACGTTCCTAATCAATACAAAGACATCAGTGAACTTGTAATAAGTAAGCTTCCAGGATACACGATGTAATTGTAAGTGTTCACTGTCTGTATTAAGATATAATATTTGAACTTTATGAGGCCTGTTACATTTAGCTGCAGTATAGACAAGTTAATTAAGGACTTTATCACGCTCATCTAATACACTGGTGAATTTACTTAAGAGGTTTTTAAAAATAAACTACTATTTGAATCTCTAACAAATGGCTCTTAAGTGGTACCTACAGCATAACTTCAGTGTCGGTATCTTCATAAAAAAGTAATCCAAAGAGCACAAGATAGGGAGCCGGTTAGCTCAGTCGGTTGAGTGTGGTGCTGATAACACCAAGGTTGTGGGTTCGATCCCTGTTCAGTCTCCATATGTTGCCTGATCTAGTCGAGAGGTGGCGTCCCTGGTCATGACAGGGAGGCTGGATTAAATGATCTCTAAGGTCCCTTCCAGCCTAGGCCATTCGATGATTCTGTGATTCTAAGAAACATTGTCAGAAGCAGAAATGAAGACAGAAGCAGCCAATCCAGCCAATACCTACAACACTTGCCCAGGGTAGAACTCATAACATACTACAAAACCAGCCAAGTACAAAATATATTCGTAGCTGAACATTAAGTTTTTGTTCCTCATCAAAACAGTTCCATGCTTCATTTTTGTTACAAATAGTTACTTAAAGCATAAAGTCACAACCAGTAACAGCGCAGGCTTTTATTAGCTAATCTGTATAATGATGTTTCATTGTTCTATCACTAAACGCAGAGACCAGAACTGGATGAGCCCTGTTAGAGTTTCTTAGATTGAAGTTTCTCATTTAAGTTAGATTTTCACAATTTATTATAAAATAGTTTAAGAGTTATTGGTGACAGTAAATCTATATCATCTGGGAGAGCTTTGAGAGATTGAGGAAAGTTACTTGACCTTGAAGACTAAGGGTGTGCAAAGAGAAGGGAAGAGCACAGTAAATTTTCAATGCTTCACAGATCCCTGATTGCCTTCTCTTTACACTGGGGAAATGGGGGAGTCAGCACCCGCAGTCTAGAAACTTGGAGCAAATGAGTATATTACATCAGGATTTAAAGAGTAAAGATAATGAAGAATTTGCCATGTCTCCTTTTCTGTCACGATGGTCGAAACACCATCTGATGTTTGATTTGATTTCTGGTTTGGCTTTTATGACACACAGTGTGATCACTGTTACAAATTTCAGAGACATTCTTTGACTTGAGTCTGAAGAGAGCTCAATATTCCTGCATTAAGGTCTCTCTTGTCCTCCTCTTTCCACTCTCTTGAGTAGTTTGTCTCTTTTATCAGCTTTACATTCCTAATAGTCTCATCATTTAGGACATTTATCCTCAGGGTTAAATTATAAAGTTTCTGATTCCTCTTTTTCCTTGCAATTTAGTCTGACTTCCTTCCCCAACGTTTTAATTTCTCACTATAGTTCTCCATGTACTTAGTGCAAGAGCCTGTGTTTACACTTTAAAACCTTGGAGGGATTTTTTTTATTTCCATCCTACTACATATTTATTTTGTAGGACTGACAGGTACCTCTCCTATTTAAAATACATCTGTGAGGATTATTCAAGTATCTTGACTCCTGAGAACCCCACTACTAATATTTTTAATCTGAACGTAAGCAGCTGAAATTACCCATATTTCAAAGGAATCTCTGGCCAGAGCAATTCTTAAATGTTATTTAGGGTGCCTCATCAGCTTCAATTGCAGACCGAAATATAGGGAGTTTTTTATTCTTCTAATGCCATGGGCTTCTTTAGAATCATAGAATGGCCTAGGCTGGAAGGGACCTTAGGGATCATTTAATCCAACCTCCCTGTCATGACCAGGGACGCCTCTCAACTAGATCAGGCAACACATGGAGACCGAATGGGGATCAAACCCGCGACCTTGGTGTTATCAGCACCACACTCTAACTGACTGAGGATTCAGACTGTCATTTATTCATGGCAAGAATTCTGATTTTATTGATGGAATAACATCTTGCAGTTCTTGTGGGCAAAACTGTCACTAAAATACAATTCTGCCCAGCTATTTTTACTGTGTGGCAATATAAATGAGTTGCTAACACTAAGAGTCCACAATGTGAAGATGGTTATTTAAAGTTTATTTTAAAAATAATATTTATTTTCAGCCCCAAATGGGTTGAAACTCAAGGGGAGTTGGAACTAGATGATCTTTAAGGTCCCTTCCAACCCTGACAATTTTATGATTCTATGATTCTATCCCCTATCCCATCTTCACTTTTCAATTTCCAGAAGCAAATAGAGTAGGAACAATATTTCTTTTGTTTAAATAATGAAACTAATCTCTTTTCAGCTGATTTGATTTGAGATTACATTTCTAATGTTTATTGTGTAATAGTGTTTATAATTTTATCAGGAGAATGATGAAAATGGCAGAAAAAGCATAGTAGGAAGACAGTAAGAGGAGGGCCAGTTAGCTCAGTCAGTTGAGTGTGGCACTAACAATGCCAAGGTTGCAGGTTCGATTCCCGTCTGGTCCCCATGTGTTGTCTGATCTAGTCGAGAGGTGGCATCCCTGGCAACAGGGAGGCTGGATTAAATGATCTCTAAGGTCCCTTCCAGCCTGGGCCATTCTATGATTCTGTGATTACACAAGAACAATGTCAACATCATTCTTACATGGTTTAGCTTGATTTTGTCTTTTCAAATAAAATGTCAAGATAGTTAATGTTGCATGGAGAGGTTAACAGATAGTTTCTACCCTGTGGAATAATAATATTTTCAGACATTATCTATGCTGTTGTGAGAGTAAATTAAATTTTACTTAATATTCAAACGGCAACTCTCAGTCAACAAAAATGGAAAAGAACTTTGTGTCACTGATTTATCACTGAAAACTTATAAACCAATATATTGGCAAGAAGTACCTGCTAATGACAAGAAGATTCTATATGTCAACCCAACAGAGCAAAACAGAGACTTCTACTACGAGTATAAAATACAGAAAAAAATGGCAGCAGCAAATTCCTGTTTGTACAAATCCTACCATAATCTACACTCAACTACATTCTGCTAGCTAGCCATTTGTTGTCAACTTATATCCTGTACCCCTGTGATTAAGTTGTTAATGTCAGAGGTTTAACAAGAGATTTCCCTAATGGAAGCATTACACCAATTTTTCATAGACATTGTTTCTAAATTGTAAGGGCTGAATTGCATGGATTATGTTTGTGCAGGGGACATAACAATATGCTGGGAGAAGCAAATAACAGTAGCACATCCCCTGCAGTTCTTGCACAGCCTTCCCAGAAGTAGCATAGATAATTAAGAATATGGGCTTGTTTTTCAGATGCCCCATAAGCATCTGAGGAAGTAGAACTGTAGTGGTAGAGCTGGCACGTCCAAGTGAAGTAGCAAGAGAAGTAGCAGTACTTGCTGGTAGTTCTGCATTACTTTTCTGATTCGGTCCTAAAAAAGCCAACACACTGGAAAACTACTTCACCGACTAGAAAAGACAGGTGAAGAATGAAATCTTGTCCGACTACGCACAAACCCGTTGATTTGAAAACTCAGCTTTTTGAGCATGAATAGCTTTTTTTTTTTTTTCCCCCCACACAGGTACTCCATGCATAGTGCCTTGTCAATGTTCCTGGAAAGATTATTAATTAGTACTCATTAAAGTGTGAGTCCTTATCCACCCAGAGACCAACAAAATGGTTTCTCACAGTCCCCCAGTCATCTGCTTGTGAGAGCTTTCAGTTGTTACTGAAGGTTGAGCAGTCCTCATAGACACCAATCTCTCTTACAGATTTGTCACGAGCTTGACAGAGCCAATGGCTAGTCACCATGCAAAGGGTCACAAAACAAACATTTACCAAAAGCTCCCTATTTCCTCATTTCTCACAGCCCTGGGAGATTTCATATATCATCATATTTTGACTGAATTTGCTGTAGTTTTCATTTTGGTCTCATGGAGTCGTTAATTCTAAAAATTTCCTTGCTCCACACTATTAAGCAGTAAACTAGTTATTTCACACTGTTGTTAGTTACACTTTAAACTTTACTACAGTGAAATTAAAATGTGAGAAGTCATTACCTAAGTTTATTATAGATCCTCACTAAACAAAGCCTTCTAGCTTCCTACTTTTAACTTGTTACTTCAGCCACGATACTTGCTTTAAGTCTGTGTGACATTCTAGAAATAAGGTAGGTGGGTGTTCAAGACTATAATTCTGTTGCTTAAGATAAGGGTGGTTAAATCAGCTCAGATAAAATCATACTTAAAATTTCACCACAAGCCCCAAACAGAGAAATAAACTCTTAAATATACACAGTAATTCTTTTCAGAATTTATGACTCTAAACCAAATTTGTTATGACTGTCCTTTAAACAGTTATTTCACCATACTATTTATTAAAATAAATTCAGATAGCCAGTGCTACATAACCAATGGCACAATAGGAAGAGCAGGATACCAAATGCTGGCAGTTTGGGTTGCTTTACCTCCTCTACTGTAATGCTTTTCTGCTGTTAAGTACTTCCTGAGCAGAAGTGTTACTACCCAGTGAGTGGCTAGGAACATTTTTAAGAAGACCCAGACAGGCATGTTTCCTCCACTCCATTTTTTATTCCTCAGCTCTCAGCACGCTGATTAGATGACACGGTGTTTCTTTTCTGTTTGTGATTTCTTTGACGATAGTTCCTGCCACCTATTTTACAATTTGTAATCCCTTCATCATTTTCAAAGGCCTTTTCCTCAGTTTTCTGAAATTTTATTCAGCCTTGGTAACTGTGCCCTTGAATTTTTTGACTGAATTACTCATTCTTACTACTTTCAGTTTCCTAGGTCCTGGTATTTTATGACGCCTACTATTGTAATAATTTTGTTTCTCTTTGTGTAAATGCTGCTCAGAGTTAAATGCTAGTCATTATTCAGAAATCTTGGGGATTTTGCTTTCCTTTTCTCAGCATTTGTCACCAGCATCTACTTTACTGCTCGCTCAGTTTGATTGTCTAGAAAGAAGTCAAATCATTGAATCTTACATTCACATCCTTAAGAAGTTTTGTTGACTTCTACGTGCAGCATCTTCACCAGCTCCTGTGAAATGTAACACTGCTCATTTGGAGCTGCAGAGTGACCAGCCAGGACTGTGAACATCTGCCTGTGGTTACCAGCCATTGGGTTTCTCTACCTCTCCTGAACTCTGCCTTTAATCCTTTTCTAAAGTTTTGATTTCCAAACTAATGTTTCTTTGAAGATGACATCTCTGTGCGAACAGATGCTGGCTTTAATTTAACATGCATTTAAAGCTAATGGCAATCACATCTGCTACAGCTAATGTTTGCTACCAGCTAGCTGCTTGCATTTTCCATCCTCCTTTATAGTCAGCACACCGTTTGATTTTAATTTCAGGTTTCCTCACATTCAGGTTCTTCCCTCATTTTAAATTCCTTGTATGTATGCAGTTCTGTTATGTTGACGTAACCCAGATGAGCTGCAGCTTCAGTGCTTTTTTCTTGTTTGCCATTGACCTGTATTAAATTGTTTTTGTTTTGTTTTGGCTTTTATTATTTCACTTGTTCGAATTTTATATGACAATTATAATGTAAACCTCCCATGGTTTTGTGGAATTGCTTGCATTTTCCCAGAAATGTAGTCAGTGTTCTCTATTGGTTTCTAGAAGATGAATCTAAATGTCTCATGCTGGAGAAAACAGTATTAATCTTCAGTTTAGAGACCTCTGCAAGTAATTCCTTTACCAATTGTTTCAAATACCATGGCTTGGTAAAGGAATTTTTAAAATAATATTTGAGATACACATGACTCCTAACTAAATTAACATTTAAAGATTGATTCAGGTACTGATAATAAAACAAACAAACAAAGGCTAAGATATTACATAAAAAACCTGTTATTTATATTTCCTCTAATCATGGATATTTTTCAAACATTTTAGGTGATAGCCTAGTATTTTCCTTCGTACATTGCAGTATCTGAGCTAAATCAGGTAAGAATTCTCTATGTATCCATTAAGAAAAAGTAGCAGGGTTTTAAAAGGAAGTAAAGGTATTAACATGGTCAAATCCCCTGAAATTCTATGGGAATTAGTCACCTATAAAGCAGGTAGCAGAATGGAAATTTGTGCAGAGGGCTCTAGCACTGTTATCTCTTGGAATGCAAAAATGTTTTTGAAAGAAGATAAGTCACGCTTTAACAAATATTTTCAGAGACATTTGGAAAGTTTAGTGGTATCATGATTGAAAGAAGCTCCCTTGGTGTCAAGGAAATTCCAGCTCTTTTTAACTGTTGGCAGATTCTGTATTCTCCCTGTCCGCTGTGCTTATGTACTATGAGTACATAACCTTTGACTCACCCCTAAATTTCAATGCCACCACGCAGTTGTGCCTGTTATTCCTCACAGTATCTCCAGTACCTTATTTCAGGGACATCTACCCTCCCTCACCAAATCCCTGTTGGGCCTTTCCCCTTGATGCCTTGCCCGTTCCAGCTCCTCCTCATCTCATGTTTCATGCCATCTCTAGAACTCAGCTTGCCCTACTTATCGTTCAAGAAAATCACCAAACACTTCTCAGACACCTTCACTGGTTTGTTCTCATGTTTGATACCAAACTGAAGCCCTGCCCATTGCCTGCTGGGCTCTGCATGCTCTATCCCCTTCCTGCTTCCATGTGCCTTAGTTTCCTGCTCTGTGCCTATTTTTATGCAACTCTTAACCTCTTCCATTTCTAAAAAAAAAATAATTAGAAAATCTGGACATTTCTATACATCTGGGCTTCATGCCTTCATCTCTTTTCTGCTCTTTCTGCCTGTGGGTAGCTGCATTGCTTAGAATTCTACAAGAACATGCCAGACGTAGAATTTAAAACAGAAACCACCGGATCACAGTCTGACCTTTTCTACACTGCAGCCCTTAACTTTTCATCTGCTTGTGCCTCACTGCTGGTGTCAACACTGGGATGCAACTATATTAATGTTAAAGCCGATAAATATTTAACAGCATATGCGGTGAAGGAAGCTCTTCAGGAGCCATGGTCAAACTTTGAAAACCTAGAAGACAATATAAGGGAAGCTCTGATATACCATGGGACACAGTTTTAATTTTCTTATCCGTAACTCTAGCAAGACTCAGCAAAAGATTTATTGTATGTCAGAAAGTCTGGTTTCTGATTCATAGCCAGAATTCATAGCCATTGCTCTACTCTTCTGAAACACAACTAACAGCCTTTTGATTTGCTGCATCTCCTCCTGCTCCTGCCACTTTACAGCCCTTCCAACACTGTGCAGTGTTATTTGTAAAGTGAAATATATGAATAAGGTTTCTTCAAAACAAGCATCCAACCAGTTGTTCAGGATCCTTCAACAGAAAGGCAAGAACCTGAAAGGAAGATATGTCAGTACATTTCATAATGCCTATTTTTAATAACAAAATACTGGAGCAGATTCACCATTATCAAAACCTTTTTTCAACAGGAGGTTTGGTTCATTTTCAATGACAGCAGCAGCTTTGCTAACCCACTGCTTCCACGGTAGCTCACTGCTAAACACCACTTTTTAATCCCATTTCTTTCCAAATTTTTAGCTGTTGATTAAATTCTATCAGATTACAGACATGCTGTCTGAATTTAATTGTTGATACAATCAGGGGCTGCATCGAGGAGAGTACTAACTGCAACAGAATCCTAACTGAAGGCTGCTTTCTGTTTTTCTGAAATCTTACAGCAGTACAGGAGTCAGCCAAAGAAACATCCCTTGTCTGCTGCTGGCATCACATTTATGTATCCAGAACAATGAGTCATGGGCAAACTTAGAGAAATTTGTTATCAAGCTGGGGGCTAAATTCTAGGTGATCCTCTGAAACTGCTTCTTTTGAAGTCTTAAAATGGAACTGAAATTTTGTCTGCCCAGTGTCTGTTAGATTTCTAACAAACCAAAGACAAGACAAAAACTAATTTTTTAGAAAGTGCCCTATCTTAAAACACATGCCAAACCTAGGCACAGGAAAGCTATTCAAGGAATGTTTACAGAAACCGTTTGAGAAATATTTCTAATCACTTTCCCATTCCACTTGACATCCCAAATAATTTGAGACCAGCTTCCTTCGCTGTGTTTATTACTTCTACTTCTGATCTCAATAGGAAGAACTGTGAAGATACGCACTTTGTTTTGGTTTGAGTTTAGCAATAGTGTAGATCCCAGCAGTCCTGCTTTTACTGGAGCCATCTCACACATGCCTGCCAACAGTTCTGCGACTGGGGTAAATACCAAAGTTATGGATCAGATGTACAGCATAAAGCAGAGTAAAGCTGTACTGACCGAATACTAGCAACGGGAGTTTGCTCCCTGCACTCCAGGTCAGACAAAGTATGTCTTTCTGGAACAGCCCCAAAGGCCTTGCATTTTGACCTGCAGGACATTAAAATAAAGACAGACAAGAACAGGAAGGAGAGAGTAAGTTTTAGGGATGAGTCCTTCTTGGAGGGACCCTAGTTTCATTTGCTTCTCCTCTGGCTAACTTAAGCATCTCGGCTGGTCTCTCTATTACCTTCCTGGTTGCACAAGGAAGAGTTTGTCTTTTTAAGACAAGCTATATAAAAATATATATCAGAAATTACATCTTGGTTTGGAGTCTCAAAATGAGTAATAGCTCATCCTTGCATAAACCACCACAACCTGCTGATCTTTTCTCTTTCATCTCAATTTGGGAGCTGTTCTGGACAAAGTGTTAAAAAGAAGTGGTACACACAGAAACACACACACCACCAAACACCCCTTGTCACCCAAATTAAAGATAACAGAGTAAAATAAAAACAACGGAAGAAGCAAAGAGGAAAGCCCTGCCACTTGAAGTTTAGAAATTTCTATAAAGCCACCAATGGTGACAGAGATTACTTGGGTCTTTTCATCATCTTCCTGACAGTTGTTGGGGAAAACATCAACAAGACTTTTAGGCACATCTGGAGGGTAAGTGCAAGAGTGTTTCTTGATGCAAATGAGTTGCTCAAATGCAGCAGCTAGGCAGTCCTGCAAGTGGTCAGGAAATCCTTCAAGCACCATATCTATTATTACACTCTGTTTTCCAAAAGCTGTCTCTGTGATTGTCCTGAGTTCCTATGCCTAAACAGGCAGCTGGTTCTGTCATTCAGTATCACAGTTTTTACTCCTGAAAAGACCTAAATAGTTGTGTCCATTTCTGCTTGAAAGCTCCCTCTCACCATTTGCTCAGAGCAGGCCAGGTTCCTGCTCTTCAAAGAATCCCCTGCAACCGCTTTACCTTCTACTGCTTCGTTATTCCATATGCAGTCATGGAACCAGCTACAGTGAAAAGGCCAAGCTACCAAAACCAAAATGGTTACCGCCAAGGACACAGGCAGGCAGGGAAGCAGGGTCCAGCCCATGCCTGCAACTTTAATCGACTTCAGTGATCCTCCTCCCTTTCTGCCACGGACAGGCCTGCCCCAACTGCAGTGAGCAAGCTCACGTCTAAGCCCAGCACAGTGAGTGTATTTCCCATTCCAAAAGGTCCTGAGCAAGCGCTTGAGAAGTACGAAGTGTGTTGATGCACACCTTCCCAGTATGTATCCTTCCTTGCCTTTCATAAATTTGCAATGGTCAGCAGATTTTCTCCATTTGTTTGTCCTGTTAACATCTCCTACTCTCACCCTTGGGTGTCCCATCCCACACCTTGGAAGGCATTTGCCTCAGGGCAAGTGTTTACTTACGTTGCACATATTGATACCATAGGACAGTGTGGCTTGAATTACCTCCCTGTTGGATCACAGCTTTTACAATCCCAGGTTTTTTGGTAAGGACTCACTAGCTTATTGCATTTAAAAAGCTGTTAGGGTCTTACTCAAGATTTAGAAAACAAAAAAACAACAAAAAATCCCAACTTTAAGAGTTCCCTGTGGAAGTTTATTACTTTACACTGTTTAATAAATACTGAAGCGGTTCTTTTCACATTAGTGAAACAGAAAGATACATGTACCCAACGAGGTTGTGGATGCCCTATCCCTGGAAGTGTTCAAGGCCAGGCTGGATGGGGCTTTGAGCAACCTGGTCTAGTGCGAGAGACGTGTCCCTGCCCACAGCAGAGGAGTTGGAACTAGATGATCCTCAAGGCCCCTTCCAACCTTAACCATTCTATGATTCTATATTAAGAATTTGCAAAGTACGTGTAGCAATTGTCCCAGTAACATCAGCACAAACGTCTGTCGCCATCCAGCACAGAATATATGGGCATAACAATTTGGAACCATCTGCCAGCCTGGCACTTGCTGGTACAGGAATGAAATTTCAATCAAGTTTTATTATCAGAAAGTGTCAGTGACAGCTCCCACTTGAGCCCCCAGAGCCAGTAAACTGTCCAAATAAAGAGAAGGATGTCAGCCAGTTAATGGGTTGGACCACGCTGCTTCATTACATACTTCATAAGTAATGTGTTCTGCCTCATGTTCTTGGGCACAAATTTCTTATGCAGTTGGATTTTTGAGAAGGAACTGGCCATATGGCAGGTAGATTGGGAATCACACTGCAATTTACTGAGAATGGGGCAATGAGTCAATCATTTCCCAGGTTTGACAAGCCAGGGTTGCATCTTGTGCAAGACAAAAAGAAAAGCCCAACTGAAAAACTCAGTCATAAGGCTGTGCCAGCTAGCACCACAACTGTGTTCAGATTTACTGAAGCTGTGAAACAAAACTCAGATGTGCAAGAAAACTTCGTCTCTCCTACCCCAATGTCCACCTTACAATCAGACAGTGTTTCAAGTATTGGTTTTTGGGGTCCCAGTAGAAAATCAGCCCAGCAGCACTAGATAAACAAGCTCTAGATTTCTTGTCCTCTCTCAGGCATTGATAACTATTATTGCTATGATTGATTTCTTTAGTATTTAACACTAAGGGTCTGTCAAAAAATACCAGTCACCTCACCCAAAAATGCTTCATCTTTTCTGCATTACAGCTGAGTTATAGTTTTAATTCCAGTAAAGAAATCGACTCTGCAGCTACTGACCCATGAAAGTTATTAAAGATCTCAATTTTGTAGTTAGGAAACCAATCTGTGATACAATGACAGCACCTGGAGAAGGTCTGTTCTGCTTCAACCAATCTCCAGGTGTCTAAAACAGAATCAGAATTTACAAATAAGAAAATTAAATCCAGATTGTGACCCACTGCACTTTGAGTTTATTCAAGAACAATACCACAGACCTACACTACTGAAGAGACTTATAGTCTCATCTCTGGAGAATTTCTCCAGTGCACATTTACAAATATGTGGATACACTTGACTTTGCAATCTAAACCATTAACCTTAAAGTATCCAGCAGCTTAAGAAAGAAGTTAGAGGACAGCAATACATTAAAGTTTCCTCTTCTAGCAAAGGTGACTGCACAGACAGAAATCACTGCCATCCACCACACAACCAGACCATCACAGTATTTAGATTAAGCTTCATTGCATAAATATAATATTGATTATTGTTTATATTTATACTTTTGGGGCTCTTTGTATTAAGTAATGTATTTTTCACTCATAAAATTATTTCTCACAGGCCCTGTGTTTAGTAAGGCAGCAAGCCTTTTACAAACAGAAACTATTCTCAGTGTTGACTCTACTGCTAAATTCAAGCATAATCCTGTTCTTGGAGTAAGCTCTGCTTGGAAACTAAATGGACAAACTGTTCCCAAGGGCAGCAATTAGTATTTTAGCCAGTGGAATCATTTGGGGAGACTCTTGCAAATTTAATGAATTCCCCAGTAGTCAATCCATCATAGTCAGTAATATGCTGGCAACACTGCTACTGATAATGTTGCCAATACATTATAAACCCTCATTTATTGCCTTAAATTTTAATTCAATGAATTCTGCATGTGAACTCTTCTCAGATGGTGATACTTTGTGCTAATACAATCATAGATGGGCCATTTGGGAGCATAACAAGACGGAACGCAATACACTTGGCAGGGCATCACTGGGAAGGCAAGGCATTTCTCACTCGAGCTTCTGTTCTTTATCTCTTACCTTCCTAATAGTTGTGCCTCTAAACTAGAATGTAATTAGATCTATCCTTCCTGGGCTTCATTTTACAGATTAGAGAAAAGCACAGGGGAGAGGTCTAAGTGAAAACTCAGGCTCCCTATATATTCAGCTGGCTTTTAGACATGAATATGGAAGTATGGAATTCAGCAGTGACATGCAGAACTACAGACAATAGCGCTTGCGGGACTCAAGACTTCATCTAACCCCTTGCTCTTAGGCAAAAATCAACTTGTAACTACATCAGTCCAGACAGATTTTTGTTGAGTTTGTTTTTTAAAAATTCCAGTAAGAGAGACTATGCATCTTCCTCAGGCAACATGCTCCAGTGCTTAATTATCCTGAACATTAAAATTTTTTCCCAATGTCAAACCTTGCTCTCCCTTGATACAATTTAAGTCCATTGTTTCCCATCTTATATGCTACAGACAACGAGAACAAGTTATTTCCTTCCTCTTAAAGGAAGATTTCTGTGCATTTAAGACTTGCCTTTTCTCTTGCTTTTTCTCTGGACTAAGCAGCCACAGCTCTTTCAGCCTTCTCTCACAAGCCCACTGGTCATTCTTGCTGCTTCCCGATTACAGCCATACACATTTTGGTTGAAATACAGTACCTTGTGCTATACACAGTCACTCCAGTGGAAGTTTCTCTGGGACCTAGTAGGTAGGTAAAACTACCTGAAGTACCTTTCTCCCTGTTTATTATTATTATCTGTGAGTGTAATGCGTATTTTTCCTCTTCTAGTTAGTTAGCTGTTCATGAAAATATTGAGTATGCCCAGAATCATAACAGACCCTCAAAATGTCTTACTACTACTTATTTTCATTTGGACAGTGACCCATGGAGAAAAAAGAACCAGCCATATGAGAGAATTCACATCAAGAGCACGTTCCTCAGCTTAGGAATGTCAGAGCATCCTAATGTCAGGACTTGTGACATCTATTGATATTCCTGTATCCAAACAGCCTGTTACATGGTCATAGCAAAAAATAGATCAGTCTGAGAGAATGTGTTCTTGACAAATCCTTGCTGGCTATTACTCATTTTCTTGTTGACTTCCAAGCACTTTTAGAATGTTTATGTGATTATTTGTTAGAGCATTTTTCCTCTTGGATTTCAAAAGAAAAAAAAGTCAAGTAATGTGCAGGTAATCAGTAGTAAAGACAGTCTGTCCAGAAAAACAAATAGTGAGTAAAGGAACACAACATACCTCAGTGGCTTATGTCTATAAGCAACCAAAACTCTAATGGATCAAAGCACAGTTGAATAGCAGGGAAAACGAAGGCTTTAAACTGAGACTAAAGAAATCCTTTAAGTTCCTTACTCATCTGTACTCAGACCAACGAGAACACAGAGAAACTTAATAATGATAACATTAAGCTATAGCAGTGTGATCAGACTAATTCAAATCCCTGACCAACTTTGCCTTAACAGGGTAACTTCACTGTTACAAAACTACACTAACAAGACAAGTGGTTAAAGATGCTCTTAAGAGAAGGAAGCATTTACATGAGTCAGAATAGAAGTTGCATTTCCACTAAGAAACTGCATTTCTGTGTAGGCTGGGAGTGACTTACAGCAGCAGTTTCTCACTATCAGTGCTTAGGAAGAAGCTTTCTCCCAGGTGTAATCAGGCAGAGGATTATCATCATCTGGGAAGCATCAGACACCAGCTCTGGCTGGTGACAGAAGAACCTCAAAATCAGAAAAAAATTCAAATACTTATGTTGACATAGACTACTACACAGAGGGCTACATCAGGAATAACTAATTAAACAAGACCAGAGCACCTGTGCCTTGGTAAATGAACAATCATGCTGTTCAACAGCCTGCATCTCACCAGCAGGGCTTTAGTTGCACCCCACAGCCTCATCTCACATGTGCAGGCTTGGTTTGGGGGACAGCACGGTCTAGGAGAAGCTCCCAGGAAACAGAACAGATAAGACTGTCCTTGTCTAGAAGAAAAAGAATGTGATGATACTGAAATGATCACGACTCTGCTACTTGACAAGCATGGCTGGAAGATAGATCTTGGCCAGCTGTATTTACTATTATACCTGTAGCCTTGGAGACTAGCCTGGAAACAGAAAAGGTTTCCCAGAGCGGTATAACAAACCTTACTGAGAATCTGTGACAAGCTCAGAGCATGTCTCATGCAGTCCCTCAGCACCATCTCAATGCTGTATTTTTGGCTTAATCTGGAAGCAGCTTGCTCTCTGCTCACCACACCAAGAGGCCAGGCTAGGCATCCAGTGTTTCACATGGAGAACACAGCGAAAAGGACCCCAATTCCTACAAGCTTGGCCCACGGATCTTAGTGCATGCCTGGGTAGAGGAGCACAGCTCCCTTTTTCCCTATCCAAGAACTACATATCCCTCTTCATCTTATGGCACAACCCAGTCTGCAATCCAGGAGAGACAGGTATAATCCCTTTTTTTTCCTAAGGGAGGGCATAATGTCAAAGTTGTCTTTTCCCCCAAATGACAGAGCCCCTGCAAACCCCAACTCTCATGGTAGAGAGTCTTGAATGTAGCTGAAAAGGCAGAGAAATTGCCAGTCTTCACATGAACTTCAAAAATAAAGCAGAAGGTGAAGCCAAAATGTACTTTCATGCCTCCACATCTCACTTTTTCCAATCTTTACATTCTTTTTGGACCTGAGATCTCCAGATTTTCTCTTCACTCTACCCAATAGAACCAATTTACTTAATCATTACTTTAAACCTCCCTCCACTATTTCCTACCACTTGTGTATCCCTTGGTTACATTTTAGCTTCCTACCAACATTTAAGCATTTGCTTTTCAAATTTCTACAAGCTCCTTCTGAATTTTCACAGCTGGACTCAGATTATATTTCCTCCAAATAAGAACCTGCAGCATCCTTTTCTCCTTTTATTTTTAATACTGTTTGGATTCAAGGCTGCACTGAGTCACACAATTCATGCAAAAGAGAGAAGCTTTGCAAAACTTGTGAGTTTTTTGTTCATTCATTTTGACTGTTCAGTCAGCACTTTCATACCTAGAAAATCTTTTTTAAAGAAAACATTTTTGGTTTCATGTTATCTGACAAACTGCTGTGTATTGAGCACCAGAATGAATAAAGCTCAGTGACAGACAACTTGATCAAAGTCAAAAGTTAAGCTTCATGTCTCAGCAAACACGAGTGTAATCTATAAAATCTAAAAGAAGATTCTTTGGAGGGCAAGAAGAGAGTATTTCAAGAGAAGTGTTTTTTAAAAAGAAAATAACCCCAAATTTAAACACTAATATTGTTAAAGCATATGGCATATCACAGATGGACCAACATTTGCATTCCAGGGAAGGAAGAGAGAATCATAGCTGAAGAATAGCTTTAAAAGTTATGAACATTAAAACTAGCATCAGAATTTGCAAACCCAGAACAGAGTTACAGCATGCTTGCCTTCATTGCTTATGCATGACTCCAGTTTTAGCGTGCTTAATAAATCATTCTGAACCTTGTATTCATTCTGGATTTTTAAAAAGATCTATCAAACAGATAGCTCTCTAACTTCTGTATTTAGAAATAATTTTGCTTTAACCAACCAAAATGCATCCTTTAAATACACATTTAAACAAGTAACTATCAGAATAGGAATTTCTATTTTTAATTTTAAATTTGCCTTACAACCATATTAGTCCATGCCTGTCTCACATGGGGAAAAGACAGTACCAGAAATAAATGTAATTTTTTTTTTCTGGTTCAATTTGATTTCACTGTTCATGGATAAGATTAGATGTAATGCAAGAGCTTAATATGGTTTTTCTTTACACTTTCCCTATAGAAAGTTATTTCACAGCTACTGGGGCAGCACAGAATATGTTTATGTGTTATGCTCTTTTTTGCTTGGTCCATGATAAGAAATTAACTTCTGACTTTAAACTTGGTTTCTGTTCTCAGAAGGATAAAGTGCAATGAGCCAAATCTGAAACGGATTTGCTCAGGTGGTTTGGGATTTCAGTAACAACTGCTCTAACCATGGATATGGGGCTTTTAATACACTTCCTGTTGCATTATTCAGGCTTGAATCTATAATCAAAAAAGTGAATTTGTAACTTGTAAACAAAAGAAAAATACCCATTCTTTACAAAGTCAGATTTCCCAAGAGCTTAGACTGGAGGCTTTGTAGCAACAGCAAAAGCTTTGCCTCTGTGTCTTAGGCAAAATTGACGAGTTGCGTGCTTTTACAGTGTGGAGATAGATTCATTTGAAGCAGACTTTTAGCTGGAACCTATCAGATTTAACAATGGATGCAATTTTGAGTTCCAGGAGTAAATTCTTACTTAGTGCAAGTGTGGAGTGAGGGAGATGCAGATCTCAGCACTACAGATTGGCAAAAACACGGAGAATCTGTCATTGTACGAAATACATTTAACAAGCAAGTGTCCTGGTTTGAGCTAAACAAAACCAATTCTGTTTAGTGATTTTTACTTTCCATCTCAGTCTCTTCTTAGAGGCTGCACATTCTGAAGTTAGCAGCATGTTTTTGCAGACAGTGTGTGCTACTGGCAGTGATAACACCTGATGTTTGCAGTTGCTGCCTGGGACTGGGATGCAGACAGGCTCTTGCTGATACTTATTTCTACAGTGACCGAGGCCACTGCTGGCTCTTGTGTGCCACACTAGGGGTGCCGGGTAGTAAGAGGGGTCACAAGGAAGTAAGAGGTTGCATCTCCTGCGAGTTACAGACAGGACAAGTGACCAACAGGAGTATTCCATTCCATATACATCATATTCAGTGTAAAACTGAGAGACCATGAGGGTTTAGGTCTATTTTTTTTCCTGCAATGGCCAGCGTCCAGGAAGGACTCAATCCTGAGTCCCCGAATCTGCTCCTTATATCCAGCTCCCTGTTGCTGTTGAGCCTGGGGCTTCCCCAGTGCCACCTGCTCTGCAGCATCAGTGATGATTGCCACCGGGGGGGGAGTCTGGTTCGATATCGGTTTTATATATATTTGTATATAGTTATTTCTTTTTATTATTTCAT